>NW_007246703.1:807808-856672 GCF_000164805.1 Carlito syrichta | reverse complement strand
ACACTGCTAGTGGGAATGCAAACTAGGGCAACCTCTTTGGAAGACAGTGTGGCAATTTCTAAAAGAACTAGAAATTGACCTTCCATATGACCCAGCAATTCTCCTATTGGAAATATACCTGGAGGAACTCAAATCATTCTACACAAAAGATACCTCCACACCTTTTTGCTATTGTTGCAGTTCCATTCACAATAGCAAAAACATGGAATCAACCATGTTGCCCATCGAAGCTGTACTGGATTTTAAAAATATGGTACGTATACACAATGGAATATTATGCAGTCATAAAGAAGGACAAACATACGGACTTTGCAGCAACTTGGATGGATTTAGATTTAATCATCCTTAGTGATCTATCACAGAAACAAAGAACAGAGTACCATATTTTTCTCACTCATAAGCGGACCTTGAACAATTATCATAATACTATAAGAAAGGGATTGGCAGTAGTGGGAAACTGTCAGGGGAGTGTGGGGTGGGATTGGCAGTTGAGGGAATCTGCCAGGGGAAGGAGGGGCACACCTCATCAACAAGAGTACTTGCATAATCAACGTTTGTATACCTAACCCTGAATTGTATCTCACATTTTTATAATTTAAAAAAGAAAAAAAAAAAAAAAAGAAAAAAGAAAATAATAGTAAGTGAGAGGAAAGCTAGCTTAGCATTTTGCGGAAGAGGAAGGAGGCCAGGATCTTTTAGTAGATGGCATGAGGGGAAGAACGGTAGACAACAAAGCCAGAGAGGAAAATGAAATGACCCATAGAGGGTCCGGAATTTTATCACATAGAGGATTCTTAAAAGTCACTGGAGGATTTTAGGCAGAGTAGAAAGCTGACCTGATTTAGGAGGACCACTCTGACTGCTTGATGAGACCAGAATGAATAGATAAATAAATGATGGTCCTATGACAAGGAACTCACACTTTATTTGAAAGGTCGACAAGAATATAGGCTCAGTGTAGTGTAATGAGTGCTTGTAGAGAGTTCAAGGTGTTGAGAGTAACAGGTAAGGCTCCTGCTCACTCCTCACCTACTCCAATCTGGCTTCTATCCCAGAATTCCACAGAGACAACTCTTGTAAGGACTCTGATGTCTTTTAGAGCCTCATCTTATTTGGCTTTTCAGCAGCAATTGCAACTTTTTGCATTGCCCTTCTTCTTGAAGTAGTCGCTTCCTTTGTCTTCCATAGCTGTACATTATCCATATTTCCTCATATTTCTCTGGTCAGGTACTTACTTTCAGACTTGTCTTTCTTTCCCCAGTCATCAGGTCTTCAAGCCTCTCTCCATGACAGTCACATGAAGCAACTCCAAGGGGCTCATTCACAACATGAAACTGGTGCTTTCTGAAGTGGTGTATTCCTATTGTGTGTCCCTGTGCAATAAACTAACTTCTTTAGGCCCTTGTCTTGGTTTTCTTTACCTAAACAGCCTTAAACATGCATGAGGCTTCAAATAAGAATCATTCACAAATTTATGTTTCTATCTCAGGATCCTTTGCCTTGTAGCACACATATCAGATGACTGCGTGACATCCCCAGTTGGGTGTCTCAAATATGCCAAAAATGAACTCAAGGACTTCCCTTTATACAGGATTCTTCTCCTATTTCCTGGGAGCTTAATGAATAATACCACCACGCATCCTGATATGCAAACCAAGAGTTGAAGTATCCTCCTTGAAACTCTCATTTCCACACTCCCCAAATCCAATCCATTATCCTGAAGGGTGCAGGAAGCGACCAGAGGGGCAGCTCCCAAAATGACGCCGATCATGGTGAGGACACACCAGACAACAAAGGCCCTAGGTCCCGGCTTCTGTGTGCACAATTCCCCAGGCACGAAGTTCAAACCTGCAAGCCTCCAATCCGTAGCCAGCTTTGTTATGCGTCCAATAGGACCATAACACGGCATCAGCCCCACCCTACTCCCATGCAGCTCCTCCAATAGAAACATAGCACGGCCCCTTCCAGCCCCTGTCAGGCTAATAAATACAGCCCACTCCCTGCAACTCTCTCTCTTTTTTTTCCTACGTTACAGATCCTCTCTGTAACAGCCCCTTTAATAAATCTCTTGGTCCTGGCCAGGTGTGGAGTCATTACTGGCGCCGAAATTCTTTCATATCCAATCTTTTGATTGTATCCTCAAGCCATCAGCACAGTTCAAGTTATCATCCTCCCCTGCTCTTTCTTCCTTCAGGAGTCCTTTCTCCACGCTACAAAAGCAGGAACCTTTCCAGCTGCTGACTGAGTCATGTCACCAATCAACTGTCTGTTTAAAATACTTTAATGAATTTCCCTTTTTCTTAGAAAAAAGTCATTATAATTTTTAAGCCTCCAGATGTTCTAACCTTGGCCTACTTCCCCAAGCTCATTAAGCTCTGATCCTTCCTCTTTTCCCTTTGCATTCCAGCTACCCCTAGCTTTTTTAGGGGTGTCGTTACACATATGAGTCTCTCTAGCTAAGATGCTGTGCTCCCTTCTTCTATTTCTCATACACACATCAATTCGCTTCTACTTTGTTCTGGGTTTTAGCTTAGTTATGACATCTTCTAAACCATTCCCAAATTCACAAATGAGATAAATTTCTCATATTATGAGCTCTTATAATACACATGCCTCTCAGCAGAAGACTTTTCATGGTTATGGCGTTACATTTGTTTGATTAATGTCTGTCTCTTCTACTGGTCTGTAAGTTTCAAGATGATTGTAAATATGTATAGCTTTCATTAATATCAAGTCACTGGGGCCTAGTCCCTGCCAAGCACAGTGTAGGTGCTCAAAAATAAGTGGTGAATGTAAGGCAGTGGGAATTTTGAGAGGTGGTGCTATGTTTTAATTTAATTGGGATATTAGATGATATCATCCTTTATTACTTATTATGAGGTAAATAATCATTGAGGCACATTAAAGATCCAAAAATATTCAAGCCTTGGTATTTCAGGAAAATATACTACTGTACAGAGTTTATATGGAACATTTTAAAATTTAACTAGATTTGAAAATTTTATGGATAAAAATTAGAAGGTGACACATGTAGGTGCCTGTTTGGAAGATTCCATAAAGGTTTCTCCGATTCTAATCTCAGAATTACCAAGTTCTGACTGTGATTTTGGACAATTTACACAAGATTTCCATGCTTCACTTTCTTTCTTCTTCTACAACATTTCAGTGAAGCTTAACAAGTAAAAATAATTAAATAGCTAACATATATCTGATTAGCTTTCATCACACATTAGTTGTGTTTCCCTACATTTCTTATATGTTAATTTAATTTCTCCTTAATCAAATGTTCTCAATGGCTAAGACAGTTCTTCTTTGATTTTAGGTATGGTATAATGTTTTTGTCTATAAAGCTCTTCTCTGCCTGAATCTGATGAGCTTAAATTGAATAACAGGTACACAAAGTGATATCGATAAAATAGGAAAAACGAGACAGACTTCTCCTCCTTGCTGATGAGAAAAGGAAGGCATAACACTATCATCTGTAATTAGAAAATTTGTCTGAACCATTATGAGGCATTTCTGAGTCTATCATAACGTTTTAGCGTCTGTAGGAATGCCTCTCACTGTAAGCAAAAGGTTAATAGCTGTGCTTTTCCAGCTGTTTCACGTAGGCCAGATGTCTGAGTAGCCCAAACTACTTAGCTGCATATTAGTGCCATATAAAATGCAGGCTGCCAGTTGTCGAGAAGAGCTGTTAATTTCTGTAAAATGTTGCACTGAATGTCATTAAGGTTTGAATTACAACAAATTTGTTAAGGAGGCTATGGTAAGTGCTGGTGCAAGCATTTGTCTGATGAAAGTAAAAATAGAAAATTCGCCCTCTACGTGATTTGTGTGACTCTTAAAGGCCTTAGTCACACCAATCCCTTCTCACTACATTTCTGACTGATTTTCAGTTTCCACAGGTTGCCAGTACCCCGGCAGTGTATGTGGCTAGGACATTCTATCAAAACTGAATCTTAAAAAATGTCAAAAAGAGCTGTGAAAGATGTTAAACATTGTAACAGTCAACATTTATACAGTTCTATAACTCATAAATCATATTCAGTGCTTGTATTGCATTTGAACTATTTTCCATTTAGTGCTTAGTTTGCTAAGTACTTTGTGCCTTAGATTAGGTTCTGCAAGCTGTATCTCTTGACCACATCTCACATATGGTCCGTTTTCATACACGCTGTCTCATTTATTCCTCATAATTATTGCAGGAGGCTGTTATTTCTGTCATCTTAATTTTTTTAAAAAGGAGGAACAGATGTAGGTAGCTTATGAGTTTACAATTGGTAGTACACAGGATCTTAACTGCACGTTTATGACTCTGTAGGCCATGATTTTTGTCTTGTTTTTTGTTTGGATTCGTACACAGTATTTTCTATGGCACCTAATGACATCAGGCAATTGCTAAAAAGAAGATTTTGTCAGTGCGGCTGTTAAAGATGAATGGGGAGCATTTCAGAGCCCAAAGTTCAGCTAAATGAGAGTGTCTGGGGTCTGAGGGAGCATCCGAGCTAGGGAGGGTGTAATGATCAACCCCTTCTCCTTGTCCAATGTGCTTGCATTTGTCCCAATACAGTCCTGAGCATTTTGGCCTAAGATATTTTTGAGCTAGTCTTATATATGTTATCTACATAAATTGGTGCTATGCATCCACTTGCTCTTAAAACAAAAAAACATACACCTCATAATTTGAAAAGAAGAATTATTCTTTTAGTACTATGCGATTTAGGAAACAATAATTTTATTGCAATAATTTATATTTTCATAAAGAAGGAAGAGCTAATGTGTATGCTTGCACATACGTGCATATGTGAAAAGTCTGCTAACTGCAGGTAATTATTTTTACATAATTATTTCATTTAACTCTTACAACAATTTTGCAAAGTCAGTATTATCTATATTTTACAAAAATCTTCAGAAAACATGAATACCATGCCAGGGATTGCAAAGCATTTTATTTTGTCTTCTGCTTTCTTCACTTTGTTTTTTAAAAGATAATATCATCTTCCTTAACAATCAACTGTGGCTATAAAATAGCTTAAGACGTGTGTGTCTGTCAACACAATTTAAAAGAATGTGTTAGAATTGTAAGCTGAAGTATTACCATGCATTTTACCTGATATTAAAATATTTAGAGTCTTTAGAAAAAATAATAAGGTGGGAAAAGATCAGGACAAAATAAGACATACTAAAAAATGTTTGCAACAATACCAATGAGGCATTTACCAGCAACCAAAGAAAGCATAAATGTGCTAAAATTAATAAAATATGTGTTTCAATAAATTTCATATTTTAAGAAGTCTATTCCACTTTTCATTTAAATATCTCTAAAGCACTCTAGGTTCATATGACCGAGGGGGAATAAAAAAATATAAAAAACAAAAACAAAACAAACCTTTCCTCTCCCTTTCAAACACAAGAGAAGGACAGGTTAAAATGTATTTTTATGTTAAAGAATACAACTGCCTTTAAAAAGGGGAGAGGAAAAAAATCTCTTCTAATACCAAAAATAAAGAGAAAATAATTTTAAACATCTATTAAAGGAAGAAGAAGGCAGATTTTCCACAAAGTAATAACAATTACATTGACAACAGAAATCTGTCACTAAAAATAAACAAGGTCAATGAACTGTTATCTTTAAAGTGTTCCGTTTAAAATCCTTTGCACTAGGTAAGCCATTATATTATATGGTGGGCTCAAAGTCAAGAATTTGAGAAATATAAAGACTATAAAAGTGTATTGCTCATCCACCCATTTAAAAAGAACCACTAAAGATATAGTTGAGGAAAACAATATACTGTGTGAAAAAAGTACTGTTCAAAATAGAACTTTCACAATAGCAATTAAACGTTCAGACATGTTGTATTAGTTTCCCATTACTGCTGTTAGAAATTACTACAAATTTAGGGACTTAAAATAACACATTTGTTGTCTTACAGTTCTGGAGGTCAGAAATTTCAAAATAATTCTCACCGGATTAAAGTTTAGATGTGGGATGATGTTTTGGTTATACCCCAGGGGAGAATCCTTTACCTTGCCTTATTCAGCCTCTTGACTCCATTGGCTTTCTTAGGTCATGGCTCTTATTTCCACCTTCAAAGCCACCAGTGTAGCATCTTTTAACCTCTCTGTCCTCTGCTTTCATCATCCCATCTCTTTGCCTGACTCTTTTGCCTCTTGCTCTTTCTTATAAGGACATTTTGCGATTACTCTGGGCCCACATAGATAATCCAGGATGGCCTCAATTTCCCTCATTTAATCACACTTCTGGGGTTCTTTCTGCCCAGTAAGGTAGCACATTTACAGTTTTCAGATATTAGGACATTGACATCTTTGGGGAACTCATTATTTTGCCTGCCACACATATTGATGAAGATGAAAATACTGACCATATAAGAAAGAAAAAAAGGTGTGATTTTATTTTTTAAAAACAAACCAAGAAAGAGAAACTATATTAGTGATGTTAGTAAAAGAGCAAGAAACTAATTGTAAAAAAATAGATGACAGGAAATTATTAAGAGAAAATATATTCAAAATTGAGAAAATCAGCAAAATATTGCTCTTTTTAAAAGACCAATGCATTTAATAAACTACTGCAAGATACTAGAAAAAGTATGTGTAATGCACAAATCATCCATAGCAGGACCTACATACATGAAAAGCTAATAATAAAGAGATATTATGAGTAATTATAGATAAATTAGTCTGAAAATTTAGAAAAGAGGACAAAATCTCCCCAAAATACAACTTAACAAAAAAGATAAAAGAAGAAATAAAAACTCTGAATAGTCCTATATCTATTTAAAGATGAATCCATAATTAATGGGAAATTACCTATTTCCCTTTATGAGGTTAGGATAAACTTGAATCCCAAGCTAGTCAAGATATTATAATAAAGGATAATTGCAAACAAATCTTTCTCATAATCAGAGATACGAAAAATCTTTGACTTGATACTAGCTATTATAATCCAGGGATATGTTATAAGATGATACATTGTATATAAATTGATTTTATTTCCAGGAATACAAGATTAGCTTAACATTTAAAAATTTAAAAAGAATTAATTCACAATAGTAGCAAAATAAGTGAGAAAATTTATTTGCAGAAAGTTAACGTACTATAATTTAGTTCCCATTCATGATCTGATTGTATACTTAGAAAACCCAAAGAAATCTATAGATTACTTATTAAAATTACTGGGAGAATCTAGTAAGATAACTAGATTCAAGATCAATAAGGGAGAATAATTCTTATATGCATATAATCACAAAAAAATAGAACATAAAATTTCAAAAAGGACTTCATTTATAATAACATAATATAACTCTAGAAAAAATTTTTAAAAAAGATTTCAAGGCATTAACATAGAATATTACAAAATATTACTGAGAGGAGGGTCAGGAAAGCCAACTGAAGACATTGCATTACTGCAGCTCTATAAAGATGCTTATATGGAGGAATGAACCTAGGGCTTTGGGGCTTGACCTAAAAACCAAAGTTGATGTTTGCCATACAGTCACCTGTAGACACAAAGGATGGAGGTGTCCCCGATGCAAGAATGAGATAGCACCTTTAGAGACAGAAAGGGTGAGTGAGAATGACAGCTTTTCTACTTTGCATTGCTCATGTGAACCTCTGCAGTCTTAGACAAGGGAGAGACATTCCAAGAACATCCCCCTGCATTCTTCCTGCACTGGCCAGATGCAGAGGGCTACCCTGTGAAGAGAGAGAGAAACTGGCAGCTCTCACATGAAACCCAGGAAACCTCAGTTCCCAGGAGTACCATTTTGCAGCTGCTAAGGAGACCCTCAGCAGAAAACACCCTGTAGGTGTGGTCTGTGCCATGTGAGGATGCTCCCCTGCTTCCCTCCTTGGTATCCAACATGAGCAACACAACAAATTCAGAGGAGTTTCTCTGCCCTTGCTGCCCTGCCAGGACTGCAGATGCAGCTTGGTCTCAGGGAGCTTCCATTGTAGTTATAACCCATCTCACAGAGCAAGGCAGGGGTCTGAGAGATGGGGCACCTGGCACAGCACTGTGGTAGAAGTGGATCTGCCCACCCATGAACAGAGGAAGAAATAACAACTTCCCACTGCTTCCCCTCTACCTTTGGGCAAAAGAGGTCATCCTGCCTGGATGGGAGGAGGTTGATCCATGCCCCAAGAGTGCCTGAGCCAAAGTAGAGCCACAGGACCCCACCCAGATGCCTGCCAGTCCTACTGGGGAGACAAGCAGTCTTGGGAGAAGGCTACCCCTATAGTCTGTCCTGGAGGGAGGGGGGAGACTCTGAAATGGAGAAATGATCTCACCCCATTTCTGCCAGACTGCACCAGTGAAGCAATTTCAGATGGCCCCTCTCTCCACACCAGATTGCCACTGTTTCTCCCCCTGCTGTCCTCACCCACAAGGGGGCCAAAGGAGGAATGGCAGGTAATCAACAATAACAGCAACAAAATAAAACAAAAGACAGCCACCCCTCAGCAGTAGCAACCTTATTTAATTAAAAAAACAGCAAACAAAAAATAAAAAAGAAGAAAGTCTGCCCTCACAGATGAGGAAGAACCGACAAAAGGAAAATAAAAAGTCAGTAAACCCTAAAGTCTTAATGAGTCAATACTCACTAAAAGACTAAAGAGCTTGCCAAATGACAAAACACAAAACCCATTGAGAATGACCTGTCCCTAAAGACGGAAGTAGAATTCAGCCTATGAATGGAAAAGACACTCAAGGAAATCCACAAGAAGGTGAACACATAGATCATTCAGGCAATTAAAACAGTGCAGGGAGTGAAAGTAGAAATGGACATTACAAGAAAAGACCAATCTGAACTCTTTGAAATGAATAATTTTTTTCCTGAAATTTCAAAACACAATGAGAATCCTGAATAGCAGAAAACAGAGGAAAGAATTTCTGAACTTGAAAATCAAACTATTGAATTAACCTAGTTTGGGAAGAGAGAGAGGGAAGAGAGACAGACAGAGAGAGAGAGAGAGAGAGAGAGAGAGAGAGAGAGAGAGAGAGAGAGAGAGAGAGAGGCTTAGAAAGAAGGAGCGAAGATTACGAGAGTTTTATGTATGGAGACCAAATCTATGGTTGATTGGCTTCACTGAGAGAGAAGGGGAAACTGAGAACACCATGGAACAAACCGTCCAAGAGGTCATCCAAGAAAATTTCTTGTATCTCACCAGAGAGGTTGCCATGCAAACACAAGAGATCCAGAGAACTCCTGTGAGGTGTTTCATGAAAAGACAATCCCAAAGACACATATACATCAATCTCAATAAGGTGACAACGAAACAGCAAAAGAGAAGGGATGGACCACCTACTGAGGAAGACCCATCAGAATTGCAGCAGACTCTTCAGCAGAAACCTACAAGCCAGAAGGGATGGGTCCCCATCTTTAATGTTTTAGAATTCTCTCTCTCTCTCTCTCTCTCTATTTTAAAGATGTGGGGTATAATTCAGAATTAGGTATATAAGTGTGGTCACCATACTGATAAAGTTGGGGTCTAACTTTGGTCCTCACCTCACCTAGTTTGAGATCAGGTAACCTTATTTATATTGTGTCCCCCCCCCGGGTGGGGAGTATTCCACTACTGCTCATCCCTTTCTTATAATATTGTGGTAAATGTTCAGGGTCTGCTTATGAGTGAGAACATGTGGTACTCAGTTCTTTGTTACCCATCTTTAACATTTTTTAAGAAAAGCAATTTTAGACAAGAATTTTCTACTTCACCAAGTTAATCTTCATTAATTAAGAAGAATTAAAATACGTTCAAGGCACCCTATCCCTGAGAGAATATACCACCCCCAGATCAGTCCTTCAGGAAATACTTAAGAATGTGCTAATCACAGAAATGAAAAAACAATTCTACCTATTGCAAAAGCATAGGCAAGCACAGTGCTTACAGACCATACAAATCAACCACAAACCTAAAAAATAAAAGCATTCTTTTAAAAACAGTATGACAAAACATCTCTCACATATTAATAATTAACTTAAATGTGATGGAGTGAATGTGCCACTCAGGAGGTATGGAGTGGCAAATTGGATAAAGAAGTATGATTCATCCTTCTGCTGCCTTCAGAAAATGCATGTCACTGCAAATGATACCCATAGTCTCAAGGTAAGGGGCTGGAGAATGATCTACCAGGAAAATGGAAAACAAAAAAATTAAAAAATCAGGTGTAGCTATTCTTATATCAAAGAAAGAGACTTTAAACCAATAAAAGCTTAAAAGGACACTGAAGGACAATACATAATAATAAAATGTTCAGTTCGTCAGCAAGAAATATCTGTCTTGAATACATATACATTCAACATAGAAGCACCCAGATTCATGAAATAATTGTTAAAACTAAGAGAGGACATAAGCAGTCATGCAATTATAATTAGAGAGTTTAATACCTCCTAACAGCCTTAGACAGATCATCAAGAATTGTCAAGAAAATCTAGAAACTTAACTTGACACTCAACCAATTGGATCTAATAGACATCTACAGCATACTTCACCCAACAAACACAGAATGTATAGTTTTCTAATCAGCATATAGAACATATTCCAAGACTGGTCACATACTCAGACATAAATCAAGCATAAACAAATTTCAAAAGGTCACAATTATATCAAGCAACTTTTCAGATCACAGTGAAATAAAAAATAAATATCATCACCAATAGGAGCACCCTACAACACACAAATAACTTTAAAATAAATAGCATGCTTCTGAAGATTTTGGATTAACACAGAAATCAAGGCAGAAGTAAGAAGATTCTTGGAAACAAATGAAAATGAAAACACAAAATACCAAAAACCTCTGGGATACCATGACATTAGTGCTCAGATGGAAATTTATATTTCACATACATATGAAAAATAGAGGCTCTCAAGTAAACAGTCTAACATTTTTCCTAAGGAAGCTGGAAAGCCATTTTGGAATTAGAAAATTGGAAACTATGACAGCAAAGTCACAGTTGAATTAAATAGAGATAAAAACATTTATACAAAGAATCAAAGAGATGAAAAGTTGGTTCTTTGAAAGGATAAATAAGATTGACAGACCCTTAACCAGATTGATAAAAAAAAAAAAAAAAAGAGGGGGAGAAAAACTCAAATAAACACAATTAGAAACAAAAAAAGGTGCTGTTACAATTGACCTTGAAGAAATGCAAAATATTATCAAAGATTACTATGAAGGCTTGTAGGCAAATAAACTAGAGAAACAAGAAAAAATGGAGAAATTTCTGGCACCACATTACCTCCCAAGACTGAAAGAGGAAGAAATTGAAATGCTAAGCAGACTAACAATAATCCAAGAAATTGACTCATAATAAGAAACCTCCCCCCAAAATATCCCTGGGCCAGATGACTTCTCAGTTGAATTTTACAATATATACAAAGAAGAGCTGTTACCAATTCTATTGAAAATATTCCAGATCATAGAGAAAAAAGGAATTCTCCCTAGCTCATTCTGTGAGGCCAATGTCATCCTAAACCAAAAATTGGCAAAGATCCAACAAGGGATGAAAACTACAGGCCAAATTTCCTGATAAATATAGACAAAAAAATTCTCAACAAGTCTAGCAAGACACATTTAACAGCACTTTTCAAGGATTATCCATCATGGCCAGGTGGGCTTCATTCCCAGAATACAAACCTGGTTCAACATATGCAAATTAAAAAAGCAAAGTAGTCTTTTAAAAACTATATGACAGAAACAAAACCCTGCATATCAATAATTAACTTAGATGTGAATAAACAGAACATGCCACTCAACAGTGGTAAATTCCTCACATAAACAGGTAAAACCGAGAACCACATGATTATCTCATTAGATGCAGAAAAAGCATTCGATAAAGTCCAATATGCCTTTTAAAAAAAATTTAGGTTCAGTAACATATTCTTTTTCAAAATGCCTTTTTGATAAAAACCCTGAAACACCTATGGATTGAAGAAACATTCCACAAAATAGGAGCCATCTATGACAAACCTGAAGTCAGTATCATGCTTAATAGGCAGAACTGAAAGTATTCCCCTCCCTGGGAACTCTAATAAGAAAAGGATGTCCACTCTGACCTCTCTTATTTAAAATAGTACTTTCAATCCTAGCCATAGATATAAGGCAGAAGAAAGAAATTAGAGTTATCCAAATAAATAAAAAAGAGGAAATTAAACTATTCGTCTTTGCAGAGGATATGATTTTATACCTAGAAAACCCTAGTGAGTCTGTAGAAAACCTCCTTGTACTGATAAATGACTTTGGTAAATTCTTGGGATATAAAATCAATGCAAAAAAAAAAAGTTGTATTTCTATACACCAAAAACAAGCACATTGAGAACCAAATAAAAAACACAATCTTCTTTACAATAGCCACAAAAAATCAAATAGCTCAGCATCTACCTAACCAAGATGTGAAAGAGCTTTACAATGAGAACTACAGAACACAGAACATTGGAAAATCAATATAGTCAAGATGTCTATCATATCCAAGGCAATCTACAGATTTAATGCTATCCCCATCAAATTACCAGCATTATTTTTCACAGACCTAGGAAAGAAAATACAAAAATCACATGGAAGCAAAAAAGTGATCGAATAGCTAAAGCAATCCTCAGCAAAAAGAGCAAAGCTGGAGGCATCACATTTCCAGACCTCAAACTTAACTACAAGGTTACAGTAACTAAGACAACATGGTATTAGTACCAGCAAATGGTTCTGGGAAAGCTGACTAACCTTGCAGAAGAAGGAAACCAGACCATTTTTTTATCATCTTATGTAAAAATTAACTCAAAATTGGATCAAGAGCTAACATATGAAACTATAAGGTACTTAAAAGAAAATATAGAGAACATCTTCCTGGACTTCAAAGTAGGTGATGGATTCCTGACCAAGTCCTCAAAAGCAAATGCAGCAAAAACTAAGACTGATATTTGGGACCTTATCAAGGTAAAAAAGTGTTTATACAGTAGAAGAAACAATGAAGAGAGGGAAGAGACAATCTTCAGAATGAAAAAATACATTTGGAAGGTGTGTATCTGATGACAAAGGCCCGGCATGCAGATTCTACAAGGTACTCAAGTGCATGGATAGGAAATAATAATAAAAAACATATAATGCCCTTAAAAAGTGGACATAGGACATCAACAGACAATTCTTAAAGAAAGACATACAAGCAGCCAACAGACATGAAAAAGTGCTCAGCATCACTAATAAACAGAGAAATGCAAATCAAAACTACAATGAGATACTTCCTCTCACTGGTCAAGATGGCTATCATCGAAAAGTCAGAAAAACAACAAATGTTGGTAAGGCTGCAGAGAAAAGGGAATGCTTCTGCCCTGTAGTGGGACTGTAAGCTCATTCATCCTCTGTGGAAAACAGTGTGTCATTTTCTCAAAGAACTAAAAATTGAACTACTATATCATCTAGCAATCCTACTACTGGGAATATACCCAGGAAAGCACAAATCACTCTGTCAAAAGACACCTGCGTACATATGGTTATTGCAACACTTCACAGTTGCAAAATTACAAAATCAACCCAGATGTCCTTCAGAAGTGGGTTGGGTAAAGAAAAGGTGGCACCTATACAAGGTGGAACACTATGCAGCCATAAATAACAAAATCATGTCCTTTGCAGCAACATGGATGCAACTGGAAATCACCATTCTAAGTGAATTATCACAGAAATCAAAAACTGAATACTGCATGTTCTCACTCATAAGTGGATCCTAACATTGGGCACATGACCACAGAGGTGGGAACAACTGACACCTGGGCACTGCTAGTGGGAAGAGGAAGGAAGGGGCTTAAGGTTCACATTGGGTTACGTGTCCACTACCAGGGGAAAAGAGGACTTTTCCAGAAGCCCAAACCTCACCTGCATGCAATTTACTTATGTAGCAAGTTGTCACATGTACCTCACAACTCTAAAATAATAATAATAAATAAAATAAATATTTGAGACAATATATAAAAAACCTAAATAAATAAAACTATATTACATGTTCAGCAATTAAAAAAACAAAACAATAAAATAAAGTTATGGCTTTCCCTATATTGATTTCCCATAATCAATTTGTGACATATTGATTGTAGTAATACAATCTTAATTATAATCTAAGCCGCATTATTTTGTGAAAAATTTAAGGTTGAAACTAAAATGTATATGGAAAAGCAAAAGACCAAAAATAGGTAAAACAACTGGAGAAACAAACTGAACAACTTACACTTGTAGAGGTCAAGATTTTTTATAAAATAATTGAAAGAAAGACAATGTAGAATTAGTGTCAAAATACAAAAATAGAACAATGAAAGGAAAATTAATAGACAATAAATTATTCTGTATTAATTGACTATTCATATAAAAAGTATCAATTTCTATTTTACACAAGACATAGAAATTAATTTGAGATGTACTGTGCATCTAATATAAATGACAAAACAGTAAAATGTATAGAAGATAACAGATGAGGACATTTTTATAATCTTGGAGTAAGTTAAGTTTTTTTTTTAAACATAAAAGGTTCTAGCTCTAAATAAAATAATTAATAGATTAAATTATGCTAAAATGAAGAGATTCTACTTGTCGATATATAGTATTAACAGTGAAAAAAAAGTGTGAGAATCAACCCACTGTAGAGAGAAAAATTTTGAATTTCTAATAATCACTAATAAACAAGCAAAAAAGAAAATAAAACTGGGCAAAAGACTGAAAAGAAAGCACTTTACAAAAAGTCTGTCAAACAATGGCCACAACTTTTTGAGCAACACACACCCCCACAAGTCTATCAAAATTGCTATTAAATGTGAAAATGTGCTTTATATTATTGGTTATTATAGAACTACAATCTGATGTTGATGGTTGCCTATCAGAATGACTACATTAAAATACAAAAGCAAAGCAAAAATAATCCTTTAATACTCAAATCATCATATCCTACTGGTGGGAGTGTAAATCAGTCAGTTCCTCAGAAATCTGTTTTACAGATTTACTAAAGCCAAATAAACCCTTC
This sequence comes from Carlito syrichta, assembly GCF_000164805.1. NCBI lineage: Eukaryota > Metazoa > Chordata > Mammalia > Primates > Tarsiidae > Carlito > Carlito syrichta. Next base: position 841,658 of record NW_007246703.1, on the reverse strand, counting down.
CCAGCAATCCCACTGCCAGGTATACACCCCATAGAATGTCAGCACATATTCATAAAAATATATATACCAAAATTCTTTTAGGTGCAACATTCATGTGAGCCCAAAGTGGAGACAAAAATGGATAAATAAATTTTACTTAGGTAGCAAGTTCTCACATGTACCTCACAACTCTAAAATAATAAATTTATCAACACAAAAATGGATAAATAAATTTTGATATATTCATAGAATTCATTATTATAAATTGATGAAAATGCACAAACTGCTGCTGTATTCAACAGCAGAGCAGAAGACGACAGATGCATATGTACTGCAGGCTTCTATTTATGTCCATTTTATTTTATTTTTTATTTTTATTCTTATTTTTTGAGTTGGAGTCTCACTCTGTCACCCAGACTGGAGTGCAGTGGCCGCTCCCAGTCACCGCGGCCTCGACCCGCTGGGCTCTGGCGATCCTTCCAAGTAGATGGAACTACAGGCGCGCGCTACCATGCCCGGCTGATTTTTGATTTATTGTAGAGATGAAGTCTCATAAAGTTGTCCAGGCGGGTCTCGAACCCATGGGCTCAGTCAATTCACTCAACTCAGCCTCTGAAAGGCGCGGGATTATAGGCTGAGCCACCGAGCCCGGCTTATGTCCATTTTAAATGAAATTAAAAACGAATTCATAGTTCTAAAAATTCATCTGCTTGTTTCTTTAATTTTCATTTTTTATATTAACAATATTAATCAGATATATTTTGATTAGGATATTCCTGGTTTATCTTTTTCTTTTAATAACCTTATATAAAATATACATGTAATTTGAACAATACATAACTAATTATCTTTGGTTTGGTTTTATTGTATGAAATCTAAGAATTTTTGAAAATAGTTGGGCTTAATCCAATTTTATATTAACTATGATTATAGGTATACTTAGTGTTAAAATTTAATAAGTGTTTACTTTTTGGAATAATTACAAAGAGAAGGCTTGAAAAGAACTTCTATGTTTTATGCTATTTCTTTATCAGTGTGGTGGAAAAAGTTATCAACTTGCACATTTGAAACATACATTATATTTTATGTCAATCAAATGTTTAGCATTTTCATAAAGTAATAGTGTCTGAATGAGATAAAGAATCTAAGAACTTAAGAAATCCCTCTAACATATATAAGTATGTGACAGGTGTGATATAGATCCAAATAAAAATAATATTCCTCCCACATTACAAACAAAAAATTTGAAGGTGAATTTAATAGCAAAATATAGAAGAGGTAAAATCAAACTTATTAGAAATGATAAAGAACATATTTATGGCATCAAGGCAAGGAATATTTATTTCAAGAAGAAAATAAAAAATCACTAATCAAAGAAGAAATACAGTGCAATTTGACTTCATTAATTTCAGGCTTATATAACAACAAAGCATCATACTCGTAGTTAAAGGAAACAGGATTACTAGGAAAATGTATTTACGATGTGTATAATAATGCTTAGAATTTTGTGTAGAAATGCAAATTAGTATAAAATTTAAAGAACAAAAGTATCAATTAGAATAAAAAATTATCAGATATACATGTATGCATTTGTGTGTACATACAAGTGTCTAATATTATTTAAATAAACTTTGCACAGGTACACTAAAATGTTTATTGCAACAATATTTGTGAACATATAAAAATATATGTGATCTAAATAGTCTTCAAAAAGACTAATAAATATAAAGTTAGATAGAATTTAGTATTCCTTATATATCAGGTAATAAAAAATGGATCTCAGTTATATAGGAATAGGCATTAAAGCATATTTTGAATGTGACATAATATGCCTATACCGATCTTATTTATATCAATTAAAAATAATCACACTCAAAAAGCTATACAGATGGTCCCTGACTTACAATGGTCCCACTTAACAATTTTTAACTTTGGTGTGAAAGAAGCATCTGTATTTGTAAATTGGTCGTACTCAATTTAAATCAATGCTATACTGATTCCCCTGGCATCTGTGGGCTCTTGCTTCCAGAACTTCCTTCACCCCCATACCCAAGTCCATAGGTGCTTAAGTTTCTTATATAAAATGACATAGTATTTGCTTATAAACTATGAACATCTTCCTGTACACTTTAAATCATCTCTAGTTTACTTATAATACCTAATCAGTGTGAATGTTATGTTACTATACTGTGTTTTAAAGAGCTGTATTATTTTTTGTTTGCATGTTATTTTAAATTGTTTTCCCTAAACATTTTCTATCTGTGGTTGGCTGAATCTCAAGATGTGGAACCCACAAATACAATGAGCCATTGAGATTTATAGTGTGTGTGTGTGTGTGTGTGTGTGTGTGTGTGTGTGTGTGTGTGTGTCCGTGTGTCGTGTGACGTGTGCGTGTGTGCGTGTGTGTGTGTGTGTGTGTGTGTGTGTGTGTGTATGCCGTGTGTACATGTGAGCGTGTGTGTGTGTGTGTGTGTGTGTGTGTGTGTGTGTGTGTGTGTGTGTGTGTATGTAAAGCTTTAAAATAAGTGAATTGGAGTCATGATGCAGGTTGCTTCTCATCAGGGCTGTGCAATGGCAGCACAGCAGAATGGCAGAGTATAACACTAAATTAAGACTTACTTTATCTCTAAAAATGTATTTTTCAAATTTAAAAAAATGAAGCAAATATTAAAGAATTTTTTAATGTCTATAGTTAACAGTGTGGTGATTCCTAAAAGTTCTAAAAATCGACTTTCCATATGACCTGCAATCCTCCTACTGGGAATATACCTGAAAGAACTCAAATCACTCTATGAAAAAGATACCTGCATATGTATGTTTATTGCAGCATTGTTCACAATAGCAAAAACATGGAACCCATTGGGTTGCCCATTAAAAGAGGACTGGATTAAAAAATGTGGTATATATACATGATGGCATATTACGCAGTCATAAAGAAGGACAAAATCATGAACTTCACAGCAACCTGGATGGACTTCAAGTCTATAGTACTGAGTGATTTATCACAGAAACACGAACTGAGTATCACATATTCTCACTCATAAGTGGACTTTGAACAATTATCATAATAGTATAAGAAAAGGTTTGGCAGTAGCTGGAAAGTGCTGGGGTAGGTGGAGGCGGGATTGACAGTAGTGGGAATCTGCCGGGTGGAGGGGGGCACACCTCATCAACAAGGGTACCTGCATAATCAACATTTGTATTCCTAACCCTGAATTGTATCCCACATCCTTAAAATAAATTTTAAAAGTAAATAAGTAAACAAATAAATGTCTACAGTTCTTGAAGTTATATTTTAATATTTGATAATCTAATTTTTTAATTACAAGTTAAGTTAATATTTAACAAAATAAATATTATTGAAGAGTTTGTTGTTGCTGAGATAATAGGGACATTTAGGTGGCTGTGAGCTTTGGAAAGGTGATCTGAAGAGAACATATGGAAGATCAACACCTGACCCTGGGTAAGAAAAGTTAACATGTCATTCTAGAACAAAAATTCAAAGACCACAGATAGATACTATCCAAGAAGATTTCAGCTTATTATTTACCAATCTTATATGAGCATAAATGTGGGAGAGGACAGAAGAAAGGAAGGGGACATCTGTGACAATTATTCTTTTATTCATAGAGTTACTCATTCAAAAAAATCTTTATTGAGAAAGTGCTAAGTGTTCTATCCTAGTTATTATACACTAACTAATGAAAAATTTATTTGGACTCAAGAAAATGTGATGAGTCTTCTAATAACAGCAAGGGTAAAGTGCCACTATAGCATAGAAGGAATTTATTCGTGGGTATTGGGGAAGACCGTACATTCCAGAGGGTTCTTGAAAAATGAGGTGAAGGGAAGAGTGGAAAAGAACTGAAGATCACCCTATGCAAAGACACTCAGCCAAGAAAGGTCAGGAACTTTGATCAGTAAGACCATCTTGTCCTGCTAGACCAGGGATTGTCCTTTGTGAACCAAGAACCTGTAGAGTTGAGGCTGGAAATCCGGTGAGGTCATGTTGCCAAAAGCCCTTCATATTGTTCCTAGTTTTATGGATGATAGGACGTCATCTGAGCGTTTCCAAACAGGAAATGATTCAATGACTACTACTTTAGAAAGAGAATTTAGTTAGCCGGGCAGAAAAAGTTCTCAAAGAAACTGAGACCAGAGATAGAAAGACAGGCTATACGAAAAAGAGAAATTAATAAAGTAAAGGTAGGTGGATAGATGGGGGAGGGAGTTAATGAAAGAATGCATATAGTATGTGAAGCTTGGGAGTTATTTGAATATAAGGAGGCAAGAAGAAGAAAGAAGTGATAATAATTAAAATTCATAGTTGTGGAAAAGCACTTGGGAGTTGTCCAGGGATGTTTAGTTGGCAGAAAGAAATAAGAAAACTAATTATGGGTCTTCTACTTATGAATTTCAGAAAATCCATATTAAAGGTAGCTGCCCTTTCACATGGTGATACCATTTGGATTAATAACCATCATAACAACTACTTATTTCATCCGATGGTCTTGTTCTGTGGAAGGAAATTGTATTTATTGAATTGGAAGTTATTGTCCTAAACTGCAGCCACTACTGACACACATCTGAAGAGGAATTTTTTTTTTTTTCTTTTGGTAGTATGCTATAAAATAAAAGTTCCATGAAGACCTGGAGAAATATTCATATATGAAGACATTGAGGAAAATATTGTTTTATTGAATTATCTGATTCAAATGAACTCCTAATATTGGTAGGCAATCTAAAATACGATCACTCTCTCTGTTCTTAGAGTGCCATGATATTAAAATGTCCATTGTTATTCAGATACCAGTCATGCATAATTTTTAAAGCTAAAGAAGAAAAACCTAACTACTTTGGCAACTGAGAGCACGCTTTTGAGTAGCTGAAGGAGTTATCAACTTAAGTTAGAAACAAATCAGATTGGAAACTAAACTGCAGAATCATTAGCTTCATTCATTTTGGGAAACCAGAAAGTCTCCTTGAGTATTGGTTGGTCACTTATTCATGTCAAGAAATTGATTATTTATTTTGTCTGAAGTCAGAGGAATCTGAAGAGACTTTGTTAAGTTCTGAATGTTTTAAATATAGTGATAATTATGATCTCATAAATACTTTAAAACACATTCATTGGTCATGCTGTTGCTTAGAATCAGGGCACAGATGTTGAAACAATAAAATCCACATATCAACTTTAAAAATATGCCTGGAAATCCTTGAATATCTAAGTAAGTTGCTAACTCCTCATTATACCTTCCTTAAAGAAAAAATTATAATTTCTTAAATTGCAATGGAATGTTTTTCTATCCACTTGTAAGTTGTTTATTTAAAGAGATGATATGAACTTGTATATTGGTTTATTTTGTAATGATTCATAGACCGGGGCCACGTCCCTCTGAGTGAGGGTGGAATTAATCAGTAAAAAAAGAGGTATTCTGAACTGGGACATGGTGGCTCATGTCTGTAATCCCAGAAACTCAGAAGACTGAAGCGAGAGTATTGCTTAAGGCTAGGAGTTCAAGACTAGCCCGGGGCAGCATGGTTAGACCGCTGTCTGTAGAAAAACATGTTTAAAAAAATTTTTTTAAAGGAGAATGAATATTATTAGTGTCAATCATTGCAAGAAGAAATACTACTCAAGGGACTGCCAAGTTGACACTTTTGTTACTGTTGCCATCATGTCAGCACAGATGATGAATTTTTTCCGTTGGACAATAACATGCGATACAAAGATCATACATTGTGCTCATTCCCATATATCTGTCTCCACCTCAGACCTCCTTGTCCCCAGTCTTCTAATCTTCCCTCATGCAGGTGCTCAGCCATTTTTCCAGTCCACTAAACGCTGCCCATGAATTCACACATATTCTTATCTCAGACTGTGTCTTTTCATACACAAGAGGTGACCAGTTATGTTGCTCGAAGCTCTGCCCAATGGGAGGATTTCTCTTTGCCCCTCTATTTTAAGGTCATCTCTGAGTGAGGCTGTAATGCAACTACAGACTATTTTCACCCTGCATCCACATAACTAAGAAAGCGTATGTAAACAAAGTTTTGGGGGTTTCCTCCTCTGTCATTTGGTTGTAAGGGCTCTCTCATAGGACTGTATGTGTGATTTTAAGGGAGTCAGTGCTGGTAAATGTGGAATCAGCAGCAGCAGGGAATGACATGGGACTCTGAGATGATTACAGTTTGTTTATGCCCTCTGGTCTTATTTATGATTAGCCATTGATGTACTACATTCAAACTACGTCAAGTACTGTGTAAGGTCTGCTCAAACTTAGAACTCAGTCTAGAGAGGACCGCAATCATGGTGCATTCCCTATCCATTATTACTTCATGTTTCATGGGCAGAAGTCCTGAGTGTACCAGGGTTCAGTGTCACAAGCCAGATATGTGTCAAAGACTGTATAATTATTCAATGATGATTATATGACCTTTCTCCAGAAGACCAGGGACTTGAATTGTGATTCTCCTATTGGGGCCAGTCAGAAAGTAAAAGATAGCATCTTTTCCCATCACTGCCTGGGATATCACAGTCAACTGCGTTTTAAGGATTCAACTGCTTGCACCTAGCCTGAACTACTGCAGAACCCTTTCCTGTTCTGGGCCAAGCTTAAATCTGCCAACTTTCTATGTGACTTAGTTATAGGCCAGAGCAGCATTCTCAAGTGTGGAAAACACTCTTTCCAGGTCTTGAAGAACCTACCCGGTAGTATGATTCCTTCTCCATGGTGGTAGGTGGAAGATGCAATGATTTGTCTTTTATATGGGATATTATGTCCCAGCAAGTCTCTGACCTGTGGACCCCTAAAATTTTTACTGATATAAAAGGTCTTTGAATCTTGGTAGAACTTATCTTTTGCTCTCAGAAGTGCATGTGTTTACTGAAGTTTCCATCATGCTAGCTATGTTTTGCTCATTCATTCCAATTAGCCTGATGGTATTGATGTAGTAGGTAATGAGATATACAGATGATCTTTGGTCCATATTTGGCCGAGGTTGGGCAGTTAAAATAACCCTGGGCCAACACTTGAAATGTTTGCTTTTAATTATATCTTGTGAATGTTAGATGTTTCTGAATTTTATTAATGATAGGAATAGAAGAGATTGTATTTACCAAATCAATGGTCCCTTATGTGCGTCAGAGGCCATGTTAATATGGCTTTTCAAAGATGCCACATTTGGCGTGGTGGCTGCAATTGTGGCTACTATTGGTTTGTAGTTTGTAGTGGTAGCTTAGTATCTTCTTTTCGGCTCTTTCTGGTTTCTTCTGGGATCAAACTGATCAGTTAAATCGTGTTTGCTGGGATCATCATCTCACTTCCTTTAGACCCTTAAGATAATGCAATTTTCTGCCATCTAGCCCCTTACTGTCACCCCCTCACCAATGCCATATTGTACTATCTGGGTGATACATGTCTGTGTCCCATTACACAAGGCTTGAACTTCTAATTTATGTATTTACTTTTGCTTTTACCTTTTTTTCAATCCAGTATTTACTCCTAAGCAGAAACCAACTATCTAAAACAAAAATGAAATCATTTAACTCCTCTGCTAAAGATCCTTCAATGGCTTTCTAGTGTGCTTCAAATATAACCAGAATTTCTGATTAAGAGCTACCAATTCTTACATAATCTTGATCCTGCCTAGATACATGATTCTCCACCTTGCATAAGCATTCCGTTATGGGCTTTCTCTTTGTTTCTTAAATGCAACTCTTTTCTTATCAGGACATTTGCCCTTGCCTTTCCCTTTGCTAAAAATGCTACAGCAAAGAATGGCTTGCTCTTCATCCTTTTGTTCACAACTCAAACGATACATCTTCATGAGGTCTTTCCTGACTGCCATGACTAAGCTAGCTGCCACATTTATATTTTCTTCAGCTAGCTTGTCAACGTATTCATTTATCTGCTTGTGTGTTTCCCCTGTCTAGAATATGATGGCAGGAGTATAGGACCTAGGGGTGGTTGTGACTTCCTTTCTTCTCAAGGAGACTCTTCTAAATTTTAATTCTACTGGAAAATGACACATGAAGACTGACAATTAAGTTCACGAGCTTGCAACTGTGCACTTACATTGGGGACACTGTACAAGCAACTCAGTAAGGTTTCATAACCTTGGCATATCAGTGTCTCACAGCTGTGTTCACGCCAACATGTGGTGGTATCTTGCTGAGTGGAACTATTATTGCTGTTGCATATTTTTGTGTGCTAGAGCAAGAATGTCAGAGCTTGAATTAGAGCAGTGAACAAACATTAAATTTATTGGTAAACTTAGCAAGTGTGGAAGTGAAATCAGTGACAAGTTAGTCCAAGTTTATGAGGATAATGCCATGAAGAAAATGGCAGTGTACAAATGGATTCAATGTTATTCTGAAGCAAGAGAAAGAACCACTGATGAAGAGCTCAGGGCAAACAGTAACAAGCAGAACTGACAAAAACACTGGAGAAATTTGTTGAATTATGCATCAAAATCATCAGCTGACTGTGAGAAACATAGCAGACCAAATAAACATTCATAGAGAAACATTTAGGAAAATCTTAACTGAAAATCTTGGCATGAGAAAGGTGTGTGCACCACGGTCCCAAAGGAGCTCTTGCATCATGACAATGCACCAACTCACACAGTATTGTCTGTGAGGGAGTTTTTAGGCAGTAAACAGATAACTGCATTGGAACACTCTCCCTACTCACCTGATCTGGCCCCCAGTGACTTTTTACTTTATCCAAAGATAAAGGAAATATTGAAAGGAAGCTATTTTGATGACCTTCAAGACATTAAGGGTAACACCATGACAACTCTGGTGGCCATTCCAGAAAAAGAGTTCTGAAATTGCTTTGATGAGTGGATTAGGTGCTGGCATCAGTGCATAACTTCCCAGGGGAAACACTTCAAAGTATAGTAATATTCAGCAATGAAGTATGTAGCACTTTTTCTAGGATGAGTTCGTGAACTTAATTGTCAGTGTGCGTGATAGCTAGATAGATAGATAGATAGATAGATTTCTAATCTGTATAGATGGGATGTGGAGTTGCTATATTCTAGAATTGGGAAGCCAGGGGAGATTCTTTATATTCTAATTGATGAAGCTAAGTATATAGATTTCATAGATATTTTTGAAAGTATTAACTTTTATTTAAAATTAATCAAGTTGTCCAGGGTTATGTCAAAATAGTGCCCTAAGATATCTGGGTCTTCTTTCCATCTCACTCAACAGCTCATGATCTACTACATACACATCATACTAATTGGCATGAATGAGTAAGAAATAGAGTTATTTTAATTTTAAATAATGAAATATGTATAACACATAGACATGAGTTGCCATCCAGATTTAATGAGTGTTATCTATCATTTTTAAAAATTTTCTTAGGACGCCATATATATGTGTATATAGGTATATATATATACATATGTATATACATATATGTATATATATACACACACAGATTTGTTTTTAAAAATAATTTTAGATAGAGGAAATCTTCCTCATGTTTTCCAACTAACTTATTTCATCTCTAACCTTAAGGATTTTCATGGCACCATTTTGTTGTGCTCCTATGCACCTCCAAAAAAAAATTTTAAAAGATTATTCTCTGAGAGTTATCCATGTTGACACATGTAAATCTGTTTAAAGATTTCTACCTGTTGAAAGGACTCTCGTCCATAGAGCGAGAAGTACTGCTCTTTGTAGGTCCTGAGAGGAGTGCAGTAACAGCCCTGATCTCTGCACTTTTGGCAAGATTCTTTAACCTTTCCTTTTCCCAATTATTCTGCCCTGAAAGCAGTATGTTTGCTTCTCTATCTGATCTGGAATCTCCCAGGCTTTTTGTCTCCATTTCTTTTAGACACCACAGAAAAAGGCCAGACTTCCAAGACAGCTCTCATTCCTTGATTCTAATCCCACACATATTCTATACAATAGTGTTTCTCAATTTTTAATGACTGTATGGACCACTTTTTAGATTTAAATCTGTGCTTCAAATCTCTCTTGCCAAGAAAAGTCTGTGCATATCAAGGAATCAGCTGGCTGGGTCAAGCCCACTGGAAGATAATCTCACTATTTCAATGTTAACCATCTTGGGCTTTAATTACATTTTTCCAAATCCCTGTACAGCAAGGCCTAGATTAGTGGTTGATTTTGAATAACTGGGGGAAGGTATATATACAACAGGAACGAGAAATCTTGGGGACTATCTTGGAATCTGCTTAACACACCTTCTGAGTCAGAGGTGAGTTTTCACTAGAGTAGAAATCGGCATTGAGACAGGCTAGTAAGTGCAGGAAAATGTGACCTCCTGTTTTACTATACAAAAAAGCAGAAAACAGTAGCTTAAAATTTGGAAAATACGTTCAGGGTGTTTACAATCGTGGTCACCAGAACAAAGCAGACCCTTCACCCTTCCTGAGCACCCAATGGTTGCAAGTAGAACTTGAGATCATCACAAGCTCAGATGCCCAAATAAAGACAAGTCCATGACCCTCATGAATCTTGCTACTTCCCACCTCCCCAAAGGTAGAGGAAATAAGTCAGTCACCAAGACCCCCTTGTGGCACTTCTCACTCTGAGACTGTCTACACGCCCCTCCCTTGTAGCATATACTTTCGACTTAATACTGCCTTTGCCTTATTTAACACCTTGGTGACTTGCTGTAGAATGCTTTCCTGCAGTGAAAGTCAAGACCCCAGGCAGGAGTGACAGTCTCTTCTCTCTCTCCATTAGAGGCACCTCCGCTCTTACAACAGTACTGCTTCTGAAATTTCCTCATGATGACACTGTGCATGGACTATACAAGTAAGATCTTGGAGTACTTACTTTTAGTCTATCATTCGCCAACTCTTTCTTGTCCACGTTATATTTGCTAAGCATAATTATGTTCTTGATAGACAATGTACTGAATAAGGTATTCAAGGTATTCAGAAAGCTTAGTATTTTGTGAATAATAGGAGTAAAAGAATAGAAGGTCTACTAGAGTACATGTTTTAATAGAGCAAAGAAATAAGCAACTCAAGACATATATATATTATGTAATATACACACACTTACACACACATAAATATACACACATGCTTAATAATAAGTGTTAAGAAGAGATAGCTGAATACATAAAAGGATAATATAGTGTTGAATGGAGAGTACTTGAGGTGAGCTATTCAGAGAAGTCTTCTCTCAGGAGATAATATCAGAACAAACACCTTAAAGAAGTGAGGGAGTAACCAGAAATTGTTCCCACTACTTACATCAAGGCCCAAAGCTGCAGCAAGCACCACCTTCTTAAAGTCAGTATGTAGGCTGATGCAGATAGAATGGAAACGAGTAAAAAGTGAACAGGGTAAAAAATAAGGAAGGATGAAGGCTAAGAACAGATACTTGCTGGGCAGTACCAGCATTACCTGGAAGTTTGTCTGAAATGCAAAAGTCTCAAGCTACATAGTGTCTTCAGTAAGCTGGGCAATGCAAATTAAGAATCAGAAGCGTTTTAACACCCATAAAATGTGCAGAATTTAAGAATCTCGAGAACTTCCAGCTCCAAAATGACAGCGTTAGAAGCAAACTGACCTCACTCTCCCGGATAAATCAAAAGCAAAGATACAGTTCCAAAATTATCATCAACATTATTCCCAAATATGAGAATGAAACTTTCTGGGGCTGCCGAGAAATGGTCAAATGATTAAACTCCATATCAACAGTTAGAGAAACAGACTTTCATATCCAATCTTCTCCCAATCTGACTGACACCAAGTACGCAGAAGATTTCCCTACTGCTTATGATTTCTACACTGGAAAAGTGAGATTGAGGTGGACCATCAGCTTCGCAACCATCTCGGGCTCTCTGACAGAATGCTTGTATCTGACTTAACCCAGGGGAAGCATCAGGGTTCTTAAATATTCCCAAGGACAGCCAGACAAATGGGAGAGTCAGGACTACCATTGCCATCCCTGGAAATTCTGCCTACAACTCAGTCAAATCAGAGTGGTTGTTCAGCAGTACCATGCTTTAGGAAGTTTGTTCCATAGGTCCCCTGGGAACAAACCTCTAGCCAGCCTCTCAACATTATTAGGATATCCCCTGTAGGCTTTCCTCCATTCAGGATGGTCAGCACTCTGTTTACTAGAATCAAGCAAGCCTAAGCTTAAGGTGCCATCTAGTGTGGAAAAGTAAGTGGTGACCTAGTAGAAAAGAAAAGAAAGACAAAAAAATCAACGGGTAAATTACAGAGAATCTCTGAGCAAACATATCTAATGAAAACCAAAACAAGACAGAGAAAATTGGAATAAATAGCGATTTAATGGGAAAACATAGACATACATCTACAAGAAAAAAAATCAGAGAACGATAACTTCATCAAACAGACTAAGCAAGGAGTCAGTGATTGACCCTAAAGAGAAAATAATATATGGACTCTGACCAATTATTCAAAATAGCAGTTTTAAGAGACCATAGTAATCTCTTCAATAACACAAAAACTCAATTTAGAAATTTATCTGATAAATTTAACAGGGAAGTTGAAATAATTATTTGTAAAAATCAAACAAAAATCTAGGAACTAAGAAATACATTTACTAAACTGAAAGATTTATTAGTGACACTTGATAGCAGAATGAAGCAAGCAGAAAAAAAATCAGCAAACTAAAAGACTGACTATTTGAAAGTATAACCAGAGAAGGAAAAATAATATAAGGAATAAAGATTGCATACAACATATAGATACTTACCTCAAAAGACTAAATTTAATATTTATAGGTGTTCAAAAAGGAACCAAGCAAGAGCAAAGGATAGAAAGCTTATTCAAGAAGTAATAAGGGAAAAATTTTCAAAACTGGAGGAGATAAATAACCAAGTATAAAAAGGTTGAGGAGCACCACACAAATTTAACCCAAATACGATTATCCAAGGCTTATAATGATTAATCTCTCAAAGTTTAAGGACAAATAAAGTACCCTAAAAGTAGCAAGAAAAAAATTTAAAAAAAGCAAATAGCATATAAGGAAGTTCTAATTCATTGATCAACAGACTTCTCATTGGAAACCAAAAAAGCTGGGATGTAGCAGATGATATTTTCAAGTGCTGAAACAAAATAACTGTGATTCAAGAATATTGTATTCAGCAAAACTATTTTTAATTATGAAAAATAGATAAATCTTTCCCAGGAAAACAAAAGACAAGAGAATTCATCACCAAAGGGAGTTTTTTTAATCTGAAAGAACACAAACAAACAAACAAAAATTTCTGTGCAAAAAGAAAGCATTTGAAAGTGTAAGAATCACTGGCAAAATTAAATATGTGAACAACCCAGAATAATCTAGTACTTAATTCTGTTGTGCAATCCACTCATAATTCTAACATAAAGTCCACAAATCAAACCTATCAAAACAATAATGCATACAACAAAGTATGAGAATATAGGCAATAGAAAACTGTATAACTTGAGACAACATATGGTCAAAATGTGGGAAGGAGGATAAAATTAAAGTGTAGAGGGTTTTTATATTTAATGTTTTTCTGTTATATGTGCTCTAAAACATGTTGTCATCTCTTTAAAATACCTTGCTATATCCTAATGATTTTTTTTGTAAACCTCATGGTAACTATAATTCAAAAACTTATGAGACTCAATGACATGAAAAACAACATACTTAAACATACTACCAATAAATTACTTAACCAAAAAGGAATAGAACAAGAGAGAAAGAAAAAAGAGTTACAAAATACCCACTAAGATATAAAACAAGTAAGAAAATGACAGCAGGAAGTCCTTCTTAACAATAATAACATCAAATGCAAGTAGACTCAGTTCTCCAATTAACAAAGTATAGAGTGATTGAACAAATAAAAAACAAGACCCAAATTTATATGCCTATAAGAAGCCCACTTCACTTCTAAAGACACACAGAAACTGAAAGTGAAGGGGTATAAAAAGACATTTCATGAAACTGGTGATTAAAAAAGAGTAGGAGTGCCTGTACTTGTATCAGATTAAAAAAAACCAACTACTGTAAAAAGAGACAAAAGAAGATTCTACATAATAAAAAAGGAATCAATTCAACAAGAAGATCCCCCAAAAAAGTACCCCTATAACCAACACCAGAGCTCCCAAGTACATAAGACAAACATTAATAGATCTAAAAGGAGATAGAGACTGCAGTTTATTAACAGTAGGGGACTTCAACACTCTACTGTCATTAGTGGACAGATCATCCAGAAAGAAAATCAACAAAGAAATATTGGTGTTAAACTACACACTAGACCAAATAGGCCTGACATTTACAAAATATTTCACTTAATGGCTGCAGAATATTCATTCTTTTCATCAGCATATGAAATATGATCTTGAATAGAATGTATCTTAGACCACAAAAATGTCAACAAATTCAGGGAAGTAGAAATTATACATGTTTTTACTGACCACAGTGAAATGAAACTAGAAATCAGTAACAAGAGGAATCTGAGAAAATACACAAATGCATAGAAATTAAGCAAAATGCTCCTGAACAACCAATGAAGAGACTAAGAAGGATATTAAAACATTTCTTGAAACAAATAGGAATGAAAATACAACCTATTAACTAACATCTATGGGATACAGCTAAAACAGTAGTGAAGGGAAGTTTATAGCAATAAATATTTACATTAAAGATTGGAAAAATCCTAATGATGTACCTCATGGAACAAGAAAGGCAAATACAAACCAAACCTGAAATTATTATGAGAAAGATCAGAAGAGAAATAAATAAATTTAAGTAAAAGCATACTGAATATTAATGAAATGAAAGTTGCTTATTTGAAAAAATAATATTGACACAACTTTAGCTAGACTAAGAAAAAGAGAGAGGACCCAAATAAAAGTGAGACATGAAAAAAAAATAATAAATAGCAACTGACACCAGAAATAAAAATACTCATTAGAGACTATTATGAGCAACTGTACACTAACAGATATATAAAACCCTGAAGATATATATTTACATATTCCTGGAGACCTACAATCCATCAATACTAAACCATGAAGAAGCAGAAAACCTCAACAAACCAGTAATGATTAACAGGATTGAAGTCATAATAAAAAGTATCCTATGAAAGAAAAGCCCAAAACATAATAACTTCACTGTTCAATTCTACCAAACCATTTTTTTTTTTTTGGTCAGGATCTCACTTTGTTACCCAGGCTGGAGTGCAGTGGCACAAATATGGCTCACTGCAACCTTGACCGCTTGGGTTCAAACAATCCTCTCACCTCAGCCTCCCAAGTAAGTGTGACTACAGGTGTGTGCAACCACACCTGACTAACTTTTTGTTTTTTGTAGAGACAAGGACTTTATGTGCTACCTATGCTGGTATCAAACTCTGGGCTCAAGCAATCCTCCTGCCTCAGCCTCCCAAAATGCTGGGAATACAGGTGAGAGCCACCACGCATAGCCTGAATTCTACCACACATTTAAAGAATGAATATAAATTCTACTCAAAGTCTTCAAAAAAACTGAAGAGGAGGGAATATTTTCAAACTCATTTTTGAGACCAACATTACACTGATACCAAAACCAGACAAAGACACAACAACACAATTAACTGCAGGTCAATTTCACTGATGAATGTAAATTCAAAATTCTTAACAAAATGCTAGCAAACTGATTTTAATAGCACAGTAAAAAGATCATTTACCATGATCAAGAGGCATTAAACCTAGGAATGCAAAAATGGTTCAACACACACAAAGCAATAAGTGTGATACATTACATTACACTACATTAGCAAAACCAAGAACAAAATCTTTTTTTCTAAAATCTATTTCAACAGATTCTGAAAGAACAGTCAATAAAATCCAACATTCCTTTATAATTAAAAAGCCCAACAAACTGGGTGTAGAGAAAATATACTTCAAAAAAATAAAGATATTTATGACAAACTCGTGGCTAACTTCATAATGAATAGGGAGAAACTGAAAGCCTTTCATTTGAGATCTGAAACAAGACAAGGATGTTGAACCATAATACTGGAAGTCCTGGCAAGGATAATTTGGCAAGAGAAAGAAATAAAAGTTCATTTGAAAAGGAAAAAGACAAATTAACCTTGCTTGCAGATGACATGATCTGCAAAAACCTAAGGACAATACCAAAAAAACTTAGAAAAAACTAAAAATTATAAAGAGACAGCACAACATTCCACCCCCAGCTCTACCTCATAATTGAACAAACCTGGAGCCCCAACTCAAGGAAGGTCAAAAGGTAGAGCAAATACAGAAGTGATGGCTTCTCCATTTTCCATTGAGCAACAGAATTAAAGAGAATGTAGAAAATCCAACAAAAAACAGCTGGTCATGTTTGAGACCAGCCTGGGCAACATGGTGAGACCTTGTCTCTACAATAAATCAAAAAAATTAACTGGGTGTGGTAGCATATGCCTGTAGTTCTGGCTATTCGGAAGACTGAGGTGGAAGGATCACCTGAACTCAGCAGGTTGAGGCTGTGGTGGCCAGGCGTGAGTCACCATATTCCAGTCAGGGCTACAGAGTGAGACTCCAACTAAAAAAAGAAAAACTGGTAACCTTCAGAGTCCCAGCACAGTCAGTGCTAGAAAGAACAGCTACTGGGGCACAAACAATGGCTATCTCCCAGAATGACAGTACTACCCTGAATTTACTTATGGAGATCAGAGAATCGTTGGATAGAATGAATAAAAATCCAGAAATGCAAGGGTTAAAACTAAATGAAATTGCAATGGAGCTAGCCAAAATCAAGAAAGTGAACTTAGAAATAACAGAAACAAAGAGCTCCATCCAAGAAATAAATAAACTGACAAGCATGGAAAGCAGAATTGACCAAGCAGAAGAAAGAATCTCAGAGCTAGAAGATCAAGATAAAGAATTAACCCAATCTATTAAAAGTATAGAAAAAAATTAAGAAAGAGGGAACTCTCCAAGAGATGTGCAGTCTTATCAAGAAAACAAGCCTGTTTGATTGCTAGACCTGAAATAGAAAAAGAAATGGAAAACACCTTGGAACACACATTCCATGAAGTTACTCAAGAAAACTGCCCTCATCTGGCCAGAGAGATAACTACACAGAGCACAAGAGATCCGCAGAACCCCAGCAAGGCATCTTGTGGGAAGACCAACCCCTAGACACATAGTAATTTGGCTATACAAAGTAGATTTAAAAGAAAAAATGTTTATCTCACCACCAAGGCAGCCAGGGCAATAGTTCAAACTATCTACCAGGGGATACCAATCAGAATTGCTGCAGATTTATCTGTAGAAACGCTGTGGACCAGAAGGAATTGGGCCCCAATCTTTAACATACTCAAAGATGAACAATTTCAACCAAGAATTTCTTATCAAGTCAAACTAAGCTTACTCAGCAATACAGAATTAAAATCCTTCCCAGACATCCAGTCCCTAAGAGACTATGCTGTTTTGAGACCACCTCTACAGAAGATGCTTAAAAAGGTGAGGTGCACCAAAGAGGAAAGAAACAAAGGAAAGACCACATACTCCACAAGATTACAAACAAAGAAGCAGCAGAGCACACAGAACACCCACAAAAATGAAAACACACACATATATGAACACAAAAGCTAAACAAAAATAAAACATTCTCATGAGAGCATTATGATGGGGACAAAACACTCACATTTCAATAATCAGCCTGAATGTGAATGGACTAAATGCACCACTAAAAAGACATAGAATAGAAAACTGGATAAAAAACACATGACCCAGTAATTTGCTACCCGCAGGAAATTTATTTCACCACAAAGGATGTCAGAGACTCAAAGTTAGAGAATGGAAAAGAAATTTTCAGGAGAATGGATCACAAAAGAAGGCAAGAGTTGTGCTCTTAATATCAGACAAAACAAACTTTAAGCTGTCAAAAATTTGAAAAAGATAAAAAAGGACACTACATAATGACAAAAGGTTCAATCCAACAAGAAGAAATATCCATCCTAAACATATGCGCTCTCAACACAGGAACACCACCTTCTGTAAAGCTGCTACTAAGTAACCTAAGAAAAGATATTTAAGTCCCCACTATGATAGCTAGGGACTCAAATACCCCCACTAACAACCCTAGATTGATCATCAAGGCAAAATATCAACAAAAAGATCCGGAACATCAACTTGGTGCTTGACCAAATAGACTTGACGTTTGACCACATGAAACAAATGAAAATGAAGAAACATTTTACCCAAACCTCTAAGATGGAAATTTATGTCTCTATGCACACACATCAAGAAATAGAAAGAGAACAAGTTGACAGCCTGACAAATCACCTAAGGGAACTGGAACGACAAGACCACCAAAACCCTAATTTCAGCAGAAGAATCCAGATAACCATAGTAAAAGTTCAAATATGGGGCATAGAAGGCAAAAACACCATAGAATAAATCATGTTATGTAACATAATGCACTGAATGCATCTATGTAAAAGAAAATCATGAATCACATAATCTAGTTCATTGATATATGTATTTTCAGGGAAAGCATACATGCACAAAAACACACATCTATATTTATAGCAGTGCAGCATCTGAGGTGGGAAGTATGACTTGGGTTGGAAGATGGGGGGATTTTGGATGGTGTGGTTTTATATTCTCCATGGACTGTCCTGATTTTTTAATATGTAAAAATCTGAATATTTAACAGAATAAAGAACATAGATCTGAGAGCCTGAAAGATCTATTCCAAGCTTTACCATTTGTGCAGAATTACTAAAGACTATTCATTTCAACAACACTCTAAAAAAAAATGATAAAACACATTTCTTAAGGTCCCTTCCGGCTATGGCAGTTTGTAATCCAGCTTACAACTTTACTCTGCTTTAGGGACGGTGCCTTTGGTCAGGTGTTGTAGTGAGTTGTCCACTTGACCAGGTGATCTATAAGAAACTCGGAGTGATTTTACTTGAACAGGCCGGCACTGTTGTGTAACTTTCACTTACCCTGGGTAACCTTACATATGGGTTTTCACTCACCAGGGTTATTGCTGAGGTTCATAAGAGGGAGAGGCAGGTGAAAATAAATAATAACTGCAGTCTAGGAGAGAAGGTTTCGCTTTGCATCGTTTCCTTTGAAGTAACAATGGACGATTGAGAAGGCCAAATCAGATATGTAAAAGCCATAATCAGCATGAGCATTACTGGTCCCGATTCCATCCTCAGCTCACGGGGAACTCTGGGACTGTCTGCTAAATGGAAAGAATTACAGAGGTGGACAAACCAGAAATCAAATACTCCCTGCTACATAGCTTCTATTTCTGACTCTGTATACATTCCTTGACCTCACTAAGCCTCAGTATTCAACTTCAGAGTTATGGAGAGAAAAAAATTACAGTGAGCTATGGCAGATAGGACATCTAACAAAAGTCTTGTCACATAAAATATAGTCAATAAATATAGCTAATATTATTTTAGTAGCTTCCATGTAAATTACTAGCATCATTTTCTTAGTAATAATAATACCTAACTTTTAATGTTTTATACATGTTTTCATAAATATTGATTTACTATATATTCATAATATAGATGAATATGTAATCTTTTTTTAACAAAGCCAGGTTACATTTCCATGTTATCAACAGCAAGAGATTTCTACAGACAGAACATTGTATAAATTTGTACATAGTTCTTAGATAGTTTGTATAAGTGACCTCAAAAAAATCAGTGTTGGAGTGTGTGTAGTTAGTTCACAGCTTTCCTCATAATAAATGCAAGGTATTTAAAAGTAAAAAAACTGTTCTTCATGCAACAACCATTAAACTTTAAATAATCGTACCTTGCCTTTTAATACAGTTATAAACTTTCCACAGAATTTTTAGAAATATTCTTTCACCAGATAATGGAAATCCAAGTCAACATGTCATAAAAAGAAGATAACCTCATGAAAGATATTCTATTATTATAAAATGATTTACAAAGATGTGTTTCCAAGTTTCCTTCTGCAGTAGTACCTATGACCCCTACAAATCAGGGTGGTATCTCTGAAGGCATTGACTGATGAGTTGGCCAAACTCGAGCACATGTCTAGCCTCTGTTCTTCAAGACTTGTGTGACATCAGGAAAACTATTAACTTTCCTGAGCTACAGTTTCCCATTTGTAAAAAAAAATAAAAAAATAAAAAAATTATAGTAATATCCATTCTTCAGAGGTAATAAAAATATTAAATTCCTCTCTATGAAACCATGCCTACTATATTATATGAATGTAAAATAAACTGTGGCTTCTTCTTATTTTAATCTCTCATCCTTTTACCAGACTGGGATTTTGAGAGTTTGGGGCTTCATGTCTGAAATACTGAGGCTTTGGTGAGAAGGGGCAGGTGAACTGTGGAAGCAGCCTGGAGTGAGACAGAAGTTTCTCAGTTCGAGACGACAGGCAAGTCTTATTCCAGGCAATAAAGCTAGGTTAGTTTCTGAGTAGAAGATGATTTTTGATTGTTCTGCCAGTTCTCATGAAGAGTCACTGCCTCAAGTCAGTTACCTGCAGGAAAGTAGGTAAAAGCCATAGCTACGTTTAGGGGAAAGGAGTACATGGAAAATATAATGTCCCTTCTCAATATATGAGTAGCAGCAACAATGTGGTTCCCAGTGGAGGAGAATTCTCAGCAGTGCATTGTCAGTTTCATCAGCTGGAGAGCTGGTGGCCTGGCAGCAGGATAGAGTGGAAGCACTGGATACCCTTCTTCCTGAGCACTGTGAGACTATTCATTCTGGCAATTTCAGAAAAAGATGGGGACACTTTAAGGAGCAAGCTCATTTCTGATATCAACATCATGGACTTGTACCAACTTGGTTGAGTTACAAATGCACAATGACTGACAAAATATTTAGCACACAATATGCTCCATGTTGATGTTTTCCTTCTCTCTTAGAGCAGAGCATTCACCTGAATGAGAAAGTAAATGGATTGATGGTCTCCACTTTGGCTTCTGTCTTCAGCTATAAGTTCTACTCTAGAACAGGTAGACTCTGTTCTATCTAACTGGTGGCATGACTCGGCCAAAGCTGTGGACTGTTGAGCATGTAGAGTGAATTATCTAGAATGCAGAAGTGATGGGACTATGGGCTTGGGGTTTTGTTGTCTGTTCTACAGACCAGCAAAGTCTCAGCTTTGGTGTCCCAAAACATCTACTATAGTGCCTTACAAAGAGGAGGCAACATGTCTTGAATCACAAAATTCAAAATATCACTCAAAATAACCTCCCTTGTGTTTAAATAAGCATTTCCTCCAAAAATGAAAATGCACAGAAATATTGTTAGAAGGCAAAACTCCACAAGATTTGACAAATGCCCTAGGTAGTTATTTCACCATTGCCATGAAAGATTTAGGGAAATGACAACCCAGGTGGTGTTTTCCACTTGACTAGCTTATGTTTTAGTACTTGGCACTAGTGCATCTACTCCCATACAAGCAACTATGTGGTAATTAAAAATTAAATGTCTTGCCTTGTTTCAAGAGCTGCTGTTCAGGGCATTGCGTTGGAAAGCACTTACCTGAAAGGAGAGCTGATGTGCTGTTGGTACAGAGAGCTGAGTGATTTCCATTTGCACATCACTGAAGAGGTTCTAAACTGTAAACGCTCAGTGTCCACTTACAGGGTTTATGTATGCAATTTCTGCAGAAATTATCTTTGAAAATGGGACTCAAAATTATTTTTACAGTTATTCAACAGACTTTTCTCATTTTCACCAAATGGAAACAAACCTTTGGGACTGAAAATATCTCCTGTATGTTTGGTTTTGTTGAGCAAATTTAAAATGATTTTTCAGCTACAGTTTGTAAAAACAAGATTTTTTTTCGTATTGACTGAGTAAATGATATTCTTAGAAGTGCTGCCTGTATGTTACTTATTATATGATATGAATTCCAGGAAAAGACTATTGAAATTACAGTCAGACATAACAGCCCTTGTTCTCTCTCTGCTGCCTACTGGCTGGGTAATGAAGGGAAAATTATTCCAATTCTTTGAACCGAAATTTTCTCATATATAAAGTAAGAATGAAAATGTTTTTATCTAAGTTTCTGCTTCTGGGAAATGTAGTATACTAGCTTAAAACCTGAGATGCATATATAGAGAGAGACAGAAAAAGAGAGATGAGAGAAAGAAATGTAAAATCTAGAAGAAAACATTGTGGAGAGAGGTGATTGAGTCCCCCTTAGGGGTAAGTAGTAGCCTTGAGTCATCCTGATAGATGGCTAGAGAATATGTTGGAATACACCTTTTATTGTGACATTTTTCTCCCCAGTGTTTCACAGAATAGGTCATTGCCCATCTCTTGACCCAACATGGTTGGTCCTTGGAATAGGAGCACTGTCCACACGCTGTTTAGGGTTGATGGGGGTGTCAACAGAGCAGCCCTTGAGAAAGGCTGGTGGAAAGCAGAACTCTATAAGGGTATGCAGGACAGTTAGTCTCTAAAAAATCCCTTCTGCATCCACACAGCTCATGATTCTAAGAGCTGGGTGATTATCATTTGGTTTGGGTTTTTTATGAAGTCTTTATTACATAGGTATGATTGATAAAATCAAGGCCATTGCTGATTAACTTATCCTCCAGCCCCCTTCCCCTTCTCTGAGGTTGGTGGGTGGGGCTAAAAGTACCAACCCTCTAATCATAGGGTTCCCCTAGCAACCAGCCTCCTTATCCTTAGGGATTTTCCAAGAGTCACTCTATTAACATAAATAGGGGTCAGAAAGAGAAAAAAGAAAATAAAAAAGAACCAGGCCTTCCTTGAACTGATGATAACCAAAGGTATATTTCTTATATTACAACATAGTGATAACACTATTAAGACTATACATTTGTAGATAGATGGATCCTGCAAAAAATAAACAATTTGACTTTCTAGGGGATTTAAAAATGACCATATATAGGCCACAAATGAAGTTTCACAAATTTCAAATTCAAAGTCTTGTAGATAAAGTTGTTTGACCAGAACGCAATATAATTTAAAACCAATGATAAAACAGCCACTTCAAAATTTTATTTTAGATAATTAAAACACATCAAGAAGATTTTTAAAAGTATTAAGATTTCATGAACTGTTATATACTAATACATTTGAAAGTCTAGCTGAAGTGGTTAATTTCTACGGAAATATGAAAAGCCAAAAATTATCCATGAAATAAAAAGCATGAGATATCCAGTAAATTTTCAAATAATTGAAGTGGTCATTGGAGGATTAACCAATATGTTCTACAAATTTTCAAGAAATAGCTATTTATTAACTTTTAAACTTATTCCAGGAAATAGATTTTTTAAAAAAAGAATGAAGTTTTTCCAGTTCATTTGCTGAAACTGGGGTAATCTTTGTTCCAATAAACACAGGATTTCTAAAAAAACATTTTAAAAGGTGTGTGGCCAATACTGGCTTAAAACTGACTGAGGGATTCAGATAGAAATCTCAGAAATCTTATCATATATTTGTAGCAGATGTGATGTATGAAAAAACTGGCATGTAAGTAGAGAAATTGTTAAGAATAAAGGTTCAGGCCAGGCACAGTGGCTCAAGCCTGTAATCTCAGCACTTTGGGAGGCCGAGGCGAGAGAATTGCCTGAACTCACAGGTTTGAGAACAGCCTGAGCAACATGGAAAGATCACATCTTTACAATAAATAAAAAAATTAGCCAGGTATGGTAGTATGCATCTGTAGTTCTGACTATTTGGGATGCAGAGGCAGAAGGATCACCTGAGTCCTGCAGGTCAACACTGGGGTGACTGTGACCATGCCACTGTACTCCAGCCTGGGCGATGGAGTGAGACTCCAACTCAAATAATAATAGTAATAATAATAAAAGTTCACTAAGTAAAGTAAAATTTGATCCCTCTCATTCGATATATACAAGTAAAATCCAGGGTGCTTAAATATCTTAAAAACTATAAAGCTAAAGTAAGAAAATGTAGGAGAATATCACTAAGGCTAGGTAAGGGTGGGAGAGAGAGACAGTATTTTAAATCATTTTAAATTCTTGAATCAGCCAGGTTTGGTGGCTCAGCCTGTAATCTCACGTTTTGGGAGGCTGAGGTGAGTGAATTGCCTGAACCTATGGGTTCGAGACCCGCCTGGGCAACTTGGCGAGACCTCCGCAATAAATAAAAAATTAGCCGGGCTTAGTAGCGCCCGCCTGTAGTTCCAGTTACTCAGAAGGCTGAGGCGGAAGGATCGCTGGAGCCCAGCAGGTCGAGGCTATGGTGGCCAGGAGTGGCCACTACACTCCAGTCTGGGTGACAGAGTGAGACTCCAACTCAAAAAATAAAATCAAATCAAATAAATAAATAAATCCTTGAACCGAAACTGTAAGGCAAAAAAGTTAAAAGATATCATTACATATAAATTATGAATTTAATTAAAGAAGGAAAATACAGTTATTCTTAGCAAACACAGGGTAGATTGGAAGGTGGTATTTGTAACAACTATAACCAATTAAGAATTAGTATCTTGAATATAGAAAAACTTTTACAAATCAACAAAAAGAACTAAGAAAATCATAGTGAACAATCCTAAATCTCTAGAAGCATATGAAAATATATTAAATCCTGCCACCAATAAACTGAAATGCCACTTTACACTTATTAGAAAATACATTTTAGAAAACAAGAGAGATTACTGGGAAGATAGCGGCAGAGCCAGTCGGGCTAATCAAGTCCCAGTATGAGTGAGTCAGTGAATGGAACATGTGGGGTATGTGTTAGTGAGTAAGTGGGCGTGGGAGCGACTGAGTGAGTAGGGACTTGGGGGTCAATGACCAGGGCTCTTCTGTTGAAGCATCTGGTGCTGCAGCCACTCTGCTTGGTCCCTGGCATGTCCCAGGGTGCAGAAACTGACTGCCATTTAAAAAAATCAACAAAGCCCATCTCAGGAAGAAGTTGCCAGGAGACACTGCTGGCTCCAGGCTCTGCCTCACCACTGCAACAGCTGACTGAACACTGGCAGCAAGCACTGTGGAGGCAGCATGCAAGGGAGCTCACAGGCAGAAAAATGGAAGTGACACCCTGACACCATCTTGAAAACTGGGCAGGAAAGTGTGTCAGCTTGTTCACCAAGGAGCAGCAGAACTGACCCGATCTCTGTGACCTGTGGATTAACTAATCAGGGATTGCTCATGACCCAGAGGGAATATCCTGCAAGCACAAACTCTGGAGGGACAGGACGAGTGCTGAGTCTCAGGCACCTGACTCCCTACCCTGATTCAGCTGAGGGAGAAAGGGTGTGGTCAGAAAGGGAAGAGGAAGACCTCCAAAGAGATCTGTGGTCTGTGACTGGCCCAACACCCTCCTCCCCTGCAATCCTCTGAACCTCAGACCCACAAGTTTGAGGCACAACTTAAGCGATGAACCCAGGCCAATCCTGGACATCAGCTGCAATAGGACTCCACTCCAGGATAAACCTGACTGGGTTCCCCCTCCTACCAGTACCTGGGGAAGGAGCAAACCTGCACCTCCCCACCAGAGGGGATGCCCCTGACCTTATGAGAATGGGAAGGGAGAACTGAAGCCCCACACACCCCCACCACTCTCTCCTCCTTACCTGGGATGGGCACTGAGACTGAGATTATGAATGAGGCCAAAGCTCTGCAGGCAACAGCAGAGGAGCAGATGAGAGGAACAACTACAGAACCTGCCACAAGAGGGAAGGGTTTTTATTGCTGTTGTTTGCTTGCTTTTTTTTTTTTTTTTAATATATTTTTCTTTTGTGCATGAAGGTGTATGTTCAGGTTCAATCGGCATCCACCTAACCCCTTTTTTTCTTTCTTCTTTCATTTTTTTGTTTTCTGTTTATGTGTGTACATGAAGGATTGAGTGCTCATATTTCACTTTTTTCATTTGTTTGTTTTTGCCTTTTTGTTATTCTCTTTTTTTAGTTTAATGTGTGTGTGAAAACATGTGAGTGTTCAATTTGAATTCCTTTTTTTTCTTTTCTTTTGTTTTTCATCTCCCTTCATTTTGGTTTGGGCATGTGAGTGTGTGTGTGTTTGGTTTTTCTGGGGTTTTTTTGTAGTTGTGGTTGTTTTGCTTTTCTTTGCTGTTATTCCAGTTTGTTTTGGTGTGTGGGTGTTTAATTGTTTTTTGCTTTGGTTTCTGTTCCTGTTGTTCTGTGTTTTTTTTATTTTAAAAAATTTTTGTCCATCTTATTTCATTCTACTTTTCTCTGTTCTCCTTATTTCTGTTACTGTATCATGGAATCAAGAGGTACACACATGTACCCACTGCATCATCATATGGAGTGATGGTGAGAAGTGGGTCTCAGGGAACACAAACCACAATCAGTGAACATTGTGATTTACAATTATTTTCTGAGTCCTAGCTCCTCATTCACCTTATCTGACTCTCAAAACTACAAGAGACAGCAAAGTTTCCCACCCACAGCTCTGTTTCAAAATAGAGCAAATTCAGAGCCTTAATCAGAGAAGACTAGAGAATGACTAGAGGTCTGAGCAAACATCAGAAGTGAAAGCCTCTCCCACTGCCACTGAATAATGGAACTAAAGAGAAAAGAAAGAGATCTGTCAAAAATGAGGAAAAAAATCAATGGAAGAACACATCTAATACCCAGTGTTACAAAGAGAAAATGCCTGAAAAACCAGACCTCAGATCCCAAACACAGGAAGTCACCAATGACTGATCTCAGAATGCAACAGGGATTATGGATGGATGGAAAAGTGAATAAGATTTTAAAAAAGACAAGATGCAATACTAAGAGAACTTGTAACAAATATTTTGGCCATTAAAAAATATCATCCAGGAAATAAATAACAAGATGACAAGCATGGAAGGCAGGATTAATCAAGCAGAAGAAAGAATCCCAGAACTTGAAGCACAAAACATGGAATTAACCTGCTCTGTAAAAAGCATAGAAAGAACAATCTGAAAGAAAAAATTAAGCCTCCAAGGTATGTGTGATCATTTTCAGAGGCCAACCTACTCCTGATTGGTATCCAAGAAGAAGAAAGAGAAACAGAGAACTCCTTGGAGCAAGTATTCAGGGAGGTTATCCAAGAAAACTATCCTCTTTTCACCAGAGATGTGACCATCCAAACACAAGAGATACAGAGAACTCCCACAAGACATCAAGTGAGAAGGCCAACTCTTAGACACATAGTAATTCACTTACACAAAGTAGGCACAGAAGAAAAATCATAAAGGTAACAAGAGAGAGGTCAGACTATCTATCAGGGAAAACCAATCATAATAGTAGCAGAACTATTGGGAGTAACACTACAGGCGAGAAGAGATTGGAGTCAATATTAAAAGTCCTCAAAGATGAACAATTTCAACCAAGAATTTCCTATCCAGCCAAGCTCAGCTTCATCAGCAATGAATAGTAGAAATCCTTCTCAGGCATCAACTTCTACACCATCTTTACAGGAGATTCTTAAAAAGGCATAAAGCACAGAAGAAAGAAAAAAAAAAAAAGAAAAAGAAAAAGAAAAAGAATGATCATGCACTTCCCAAGAGAACAGCAGAACACAGAATCAACAGAGAATACATCACAACTGCAAACTTGAAAACACACATGTACATCAACCCAAAAGCTAAAAGAAAACAAGCATAGAAAGAAAGAATTTTATAAGGACCCCATGACAGGAACAAAGAATCATATTTCAATAATCAGCTTTAACATGAATGGACTAAATGCAGCACTAAGAAGACACAGAATGATAAACTGGATTAAAAACCATGACCTAATAATTTACTGTAGACAGGAAACTCATCTCACCACAAGGGATGTACTCAGACTCAAAGTTAGAGGATGGAAAATGAGTTTCCAGGTGAATGAATCACAAAAGAAGACAGGAATCATTGTCTTAATATCAGACAAAACAAACTTTAAGGTATCAAAAATTTAAAAAGATATAGAAGTATACTGCATGATGGTAAAGGGTTCATATCATCAACAAGAAATATCCATCCTAAACATCTATGTATTCAACACAGGAGCACCAACTTTTATAAAGCAACTATAAAGTAAACTTAAAAAAAAAGGACTCTAACGCTATTATAGCTAGAAATATTAATACCCACTAATAACCCTAGATAGATCATTGAGGCAAAAAATCAACAAAGAGATCTGGAACATCAACTTGAGGCTTTACCAAATGGACTTAATAGATACTTACAGAATATTCCACCCAACAATCACAGAATATACATTCTACTTGTAACCACATGGAACATACTCCAAGATTGATCATATCCTTGGCCATAAATGAAGCTCAAATAAATTTCATGACATCGATGCACCTTGTCAGATCATAATGGAATAAAAATAAATATCAACACCAAACCCCGCAAAGAAATGGACACTAAACAGCATGATGCTGAATGACTACTGGGTCAACACAGATAACAAAGCAGAAACTAAAAGATTCCTAAAAACAAATGAAAATGAAGAAACATTATTCCAAAATCTCTGGGATACTATGAAAACAGTTCTAAGACAGGAAATTATATCTCTATAAACACATATCAAGAATATGGAAAGATCACAAGTTAATAGTTTAACAAATCACCTAGGGAGCTGGAAAGGCAAGATCACAAAAACCCTGACTTTAGCAGAAGAATCCAGATCACCAAAGTAAAAGCCCAAATATAGGGCATAGAAGACAAAGATATCATATCAAAATTCAACAAAGCAAAAAGCTGGTTCTTTGAAAGAATAAGCAAGATTGATGAACCCCTAGCCAGAATCACCAGGTAAAAGTCCAAATAAACACTATCAGAAATACAAAGGATCAAATCACAGCTGACCCTGAAGAAATACAAAAGATTATGACAGATTACTATTCTCACCTGTATGAAAACAAACTTGATAACCTAAATGAAATGGAGGATGTTCTGACATCACACAACCTCCCAAGATTGAAACAAGGAGACATTGCAACAATAAGTAGACCAATAACAACTCCAAAAATTCACTATAACATTAAAAGACTACCCACAAAAGCAAAGCCCTGGACCAGATGACTATCCAGAAGAATTCTACAAAATGTACAAGGAGGAGCTGCTACCAATCCTATTGAAAATATTCTAGGTGATTGAGAAAGGTGGAATTCTCCCCAAATCATTTTATGAAGCTAACATCACACTGCTACCCAAACCGGGTAAAGACCCAATCAAAAAAGAGGACTACTGGCCAATATCCCTAATGAACATAGACGCAAAAATTTTCAACAAGATTCTAGCAAATCAGATCCAACAACACATGTCAAAAACCATCCACCAAGACTAAGTAGGCTTCATCCCCAGGAAGCAGGGCTAGTTTCAACAACCTTAAGATCATACAAGTAATTAAATACATCAACAGATGTAAAAAAAAAAGAAGAAGAACCACTTGATATATCATTTGATGCAGAAAAAGCTTTATGATGAAATCCAGCATCCCTTCTTGATAAAAACCCTCAAACACCTGGGCACAGAGGAAACAAACCTCAATATAGTAAGTGCCATCTACTACAAACCCACAGCTAACATATTGCTAAATGGATGGAAACTGGAAACATTCCCGTTGAAAAGCAGAACAAGACAAGGTTGCCCACTCTCACCCCTCTTGTTCAACATTGTGTTGAAAGTTCAAGCTAGAGCAATTAGACAAGAGAAGGTAATCAGGGGTATCCAAAAAAGAAAAGAGGAAGTTATCTGTCTTTGCTGACGACATGATCCTATACCTTGAAACCCCAATAAAATCTATCAAAAACCTGCTTTCACTGATAAAGAACTTTGGCCAAGTCTCAAGGTGCAAAATAAATGTGCAAAAACCAGTTGCATTCTTATACACCAACAACAAGCAGGCAGAGATCCAAATAAAAAGCACAATCCCATTCATAATAACAACACAAAACAATGAGATACCTTACACTTACAACCAGAGAAATGTAAGATGTTTACAACGAAAACTACAAAATATTGCTCAAGGAAATCCAAGAAAATACAAACAAATGGAAAAATATTCCATGCTCATGGATAGAAAGAAACAACATTGTTAAGATATCCATGCTACCTAAGGCAATTTACAGATTCAATGCAATACCCATTAAATTACCAACATCATTCTACTCAGACCTGGAAATGACAATACAGAAATTCATATGGAAACATAAATGACCACTAATAACCAAAACAATCCTCAGCAAATTAGGCAAAATGGCAGATATCAGTCTTTTAAACATTAAACTTTACCATAAGTCTACAATCTAATCAAAACAGCCAGGTATTGGCACAAAAATAGGCATATGGACCAGTGAAATAGGATAGAGATTCTGGAAGCAAAGCATCAATTTCCCAACCAACTCATCTTTACAAAGCCTCCACCAACAACCACCTGGGAGAGGAGAACACATTCAGTAAATGGTGCTGGGAAAACTGGTTTGACCACATGAAGAAGTCTAAAACAGAACCCCTACCTATCACTATACACAAAAATCTACTCTAAATGGATCAAAGACCTAAACATATAACCTCAAACTATAAGAATGCAGGAGAAACCCTTATGGAAATTTGAATAGGCAGCCAATTCCTGATCAAAACCCCAAGTACCCATACCATAAGAGATAAGATAGACAAGTGAGACCTCATCAAACTGAAAAACTGCAAAGCAAAAGAAACCATCAAGAGAGCAGGCAGACAGCCCACAAAGTGGGATAAAATATTTGCCAACTGTAAATGTGACAAAGGCCTATCATCCAGAATCTACAAGGAACTCAAATGTGCTAAAAGGAAAAAAACAAACAGCCCCATTAAAAAGTGGGCAAAAAACATGAATAGACACTTCTCAGAAGAAGATATACGAACAACCAACAGACACATGAAAAAGTGCTCAGCCTCACTAATCATCAGAGAAATGCAAATCAAAACCACATTGAGATACTACTTAACCCCAGTAAGAGTGACCATCATTAATAAAATAAACAACAACAGATGCTGACGAGGACGTAGAGAAAAAGGAATGCCTTTACACTGCTGGTGGGAATGCAAACTAATGCAACCTCTTTGGAAAACAGTGTGACGATTTCTACAAGAACTGGACATTTACCTTAGATGTGACCCAGAAAATCCCTTACTGGGCATCTACCCAGAGGAACTCAAATCATTCTACAAAAAAGATAACTGCACATACATGTTTATTGCAGCACTGTTCACAATAGCAAAAACGTGGAGCCAACAGTGCTGGCCATCAAAACTGGACTGGATTAAAAAAAAAATGTAATACATATACACAATGGAATATTATGCAGTCATAAAGAAGGACAAACATATGGACTTCACAGTAACTTGGATGGATTTAGAGTCTATAATACTCAGTGATCTGTCACAGAAACAAATAACAGAGTACCACGTGTTCTCACGCATGATCAGACCCTGAACATTTACCATAGTACTATAAGAAAGGGATTGATGAAATACTGCGGGATAGTTAGGGGTACAATATCAGTAGGGTACCTAAACTCAGACTAGGCAAAGTGGGGACCAAAGGGAGGCCAAAACTTTTGTACAATGGCCACTTGTATACCTAATCCTGAATTGTACCCCACATCTTTGAAATTAAAAAATAAATAACTAAAACAATAGCGGTCTGAGTTGTACCTAGTTTCATCAAATCCATTCCTACGTATATATTCCCAAGAAGTTTACAAAAGACTGTGATGAATTGAATGCTTTTTACTGTTTGTGGTAGCTACTATGAGTTCGTCTCTAATTACAGAAACTGTGGTGAGTATGTTCACTGAAGCAAATACTTTAGAGCAGTGGATTAGGTGCTCACATGACCACATGAAGGTGATTCAAAGCTACCACATAACACATGGACAGACATGCTCCATAGCACAAAACCAAATACATGATCCACAGACATGTATAAAAAATACTCTATAATATTACGTACGTATCCAAGGATATGTAACGGACTCATTAGACTAGTTGTCAGTGTGGGAGCTGAGAACAGGATTGGGGTTCAGAACGAGTGAAAAGAGAATAAAAGAAAATGAGGTCTTCTATGAACTGTTGATAATCGTGTGACATAAACTGGAAGTTACACTTAAACTTTATAGCTGAGGCTAAGGGGGTCGGGAGGATGTCCAGCAACGAGGAGATATTTAAGTTAACAATTCTCAACATATTTGTGCCTTTCTAATCCATATCCGTATGCTTTTTGTTTGGTTACTCTCACTCTCAGTTCCTCCTTGAGGAGAACAGTTTCATTTTTGTTGTAGTATTTCATCTGTAGTGTTTGGGCAAAATCTTCAAGTACTTTAATAGATATATGATCTATTTTTAGTATCAAACTGTTGTGAAGTTTTTTTCTGTTTGTATTCTGCTGCATGCTCCATCTAGCAGACACTGCTGTCAGAGTGTGATCCTTAGATGTCATAAAAATACACACACTTATAATAAAAATTGACCATCCTTTGGCAGCTCATTTATCAAGGCTTCCCACCACACCATTTTGCCGTGATGTACTAACGGACAGGCACCAGGCTAAATGAGCAATCCAGAAGAAAACTATGTGGTCATTAAAACAACAAGAGATAATTTTAACAAGAGGGTGACTGTTAGCAATATGAGTGGAAAATAATAACAAGACAACAAAATCCATGTATAGTATTTCTAGTAAAAACACGTTTGAAAGAAAAGGTGAATCACTTTTGTAATGATTTTCCGTTGTGGTGGGAAGCTTGGTCTTGGCTATAGCAGACACCATCAATACCTGTGCCCTTATAGTATCGAACACTTCAGCATACTTGACCAACTTCCAGGTGCCAGTAGCTGGCACCTGGAAGGTAGGTGGGGGTAGCTCTCCACAGAGCTCCTTGGGAGTTGGTGTATGCAATATAAAAAAGCCACGTTATAACAAATGGTTCCCATCAGTGTAATGACTGGTGGAGTCTGGAAATGTCTACAATACAACTTTCTTTCTCACAAGATGTCAGTTCCGAAGACAGGCACCTTGTTATTCATTACAAGCACAAATATTCCAACGTTCAGTGCTATTTGAAAATAAATAAATAAATGTAAATTCATACAGGATTGAAATGCTGCTATTTTTCCTTTCAAATACGTAAAGAAATGTAAGAGAAATACTTAATGCTTCCAAGAGTGTATAGAAATTGGCATTCATGTATACTTTGGTACATAAATAAAGGAAAATTTATAACATAATTTGAAATATGCACATCTATTGACATGTTCACTGTTGCATTATTTGTAATAACAAATTAGAAACAAATAAAATGTTCAGTGATCAAGGTTTTTAAAAATGCATTATAGTTGTACAGCAATGGGACTGTACTTAATGCCACTGAGCTATACACTTAAAAATGGTAAACATACCATTTTACCGGGTATATTTTATTACACTAAAAATGTATTGCAGTGCACCCAACAAAGAAATGAGCCATTAAAGATAGCATCACCAAACATTATTAACGGAGAAACATATTTCTATATGTGTGAGTTTTGTCACAAAAATAATGCTTAATATTATTAATTGTTTATTATTCCTGCTGTATATACAGTATGAAAATGCATATTCTTTTACATTTATAAACATTAAAACATTTGTGTCTTTAACATAAACTTCATGAGATTATATTTCTT
Organism: Carlito syrichta; assembly: GCF_000164805.1. Classification (NCBI taxonomy): domain Eukaryota; kingdom Metazoa; phylum Chordata; class Mammalia; order Primates; family Tarsiidae; genus Carlito; species Carlito syrichta. The sequence goes on along the minus strand of NW_007246703.1, from coordinate 808,089 downwards.
TAAAAATCTTTTTTTTTTTTTGGAGGGCATTTAATTTTTCTAATAGTTCTTCAATGAGCTTGTCCTATGTAAGTTAAATAAAAATGACATTCGATGGGTAAATATTTAGTAAAACTTCAAAAATGTGTTCTTGGGTGTCTCATTCAACCTGCAATTCAATAATGTTTATAACATGAGTGAAATGAAACCAAAAAAACCCCACTTTTTCTAAAATTTCTCTTTATCAATATTCTGATTCAAACTGCTTTGACCTACATTTCTTTCTTTTTTTTTTTTTTTTT
>NW_007246703.1:681025-807713 GCF_000164805.1 Carlito syrichta | reverse complement strand
CCTCACCTCGGCCTCCCAAAGGCGCGGGATTACAGGCTGAGCCACCGAGCCCGGCGACCTACATTTCTTTTCTTGCAATTGAGAAGCAATTGATTTCAAGTCCTGTAATTTCTTTCTCATTTTTTATTACAACGGAAACAGGCTGATTTGTCCATTTTTATTTAAAGTCTAATTCCCAGAAGATTTTTATGTACCACATTTAAGTCGCTTTTTAACATGATAATATCATTCTTTATGAATATGCATTTCTTTTACTGGGCTGTAAATTTTATAAGAACTGCACTCTGACTAATTTAATGTATCTTCCACAATGTCTAACTAAATGTGTTTGTACATAGTAGATTCTTAGTATATTTGAGGGGCAACAAATGGCAATAATTTAACCCTTTCTTTCTCTGCCTTTTTTCTTCATTTAAAAAAAAAATATGGGGACTGAAATGGATTCCTCTTTTGTGTATACCTGTTCTTTTCACTCATGATCTCTCCATTCCCCTATGAGAGCCATTTTCAAATGTTTTCCTATGCCTTAGGGAACACTTAACTTCAATGGTTAATATATATGAGAATGTGTCCCCATTATGGCCACATGCCTATATTTCATGGTGTGAAGCTCATAATTTTGTAAGCTAGCTCATTCCATTACTGGACTGCCAGAGCTATTCAAATTTGCTTTCTATCATAATAAATGAACTTTATCTTCTCTATGAATCTAGCCTCTGATTCCAGCTCTGCCCCTTTGGAGTAAGAGGGAAAGGCTGTGGTCTCATATACATATATATGGCATTTTGTGTTTGAAGAAAGTCACCTGTAATCTCTCAGACACTCCTCTACTGTGTAAGCGTGTAGCAGTTTCCTGGCCTTTGTGCTGTGATGACTGTTCCTGAACACGCTGGTGGTTAGCTAAAGCCCTCCCAGGACAGGGCAATCAGTTCCTTCTGTAACTAGCTTGCTTACCGAAGACAACAAGACTCTATCATCTTTATTCTGGAGGTTATAATTCAATGATAATCATGTGAATGCTTTGGTTTTGTTTCAGCAAATGTGGATTATTGTCCTGTCATACAGATCTTATGGCTCTTTCTTTGTTCCTCTTTCTTGATAACCATTTATCTTCCAAGTCCATGTTCTCCAACCCTGCAAGCTTGTGCTACTGACCCAATAGGTTAAAGGAAAAAATTACAAGTTATTTTTTTAAACCCATTTTTTTTCACACAAGATACTGCTTTATAAATGAGAATTGGTGATAGCACTTGAAAGTCGATTTCCTCTCTCTACTAATTCCCCCCACTCCGGCACCTCTGAATTGTATGTGGCATTATGACAGAGGTGACACGTTTTCTAGGGTGCAGAAAACACTACGGTAAAAGTGTCTATGCAAGACTCAAGGATGGACACTGTAGAAGTCAGGGAAGCAGGAAGGCAGATTCAAAAATAATGTTCTTGAAATATCGTTGCTTAGTCAGAGAGAAGAGTCAATGCCAGTCAGGGTCACCGACTTGAAGAACAGCTATAGGTGGTCACAAAATTAACACTGTACCACAAAAGACCCACCCTCCAACAGATAATTCCAGATTTTGGGGGGTGTCCCCCTTGTATTTCAGGAAAATACATTTTGGGAACCTACATATGTACACAAACGATATTCTCAAGTTATGGCAAAGGGATGTCTTTATTCCTTGACCCACCTTTCTAACCCAGCCCTTAGGGAAAGAAACAAAAAGAAATTCTCTCTGTCCTTTTATCTATTCTGTCAACCAACTCTCCCCCCAAGAGTAAGAAGTCCTGATCCACATGGAAAGAGCCTGGGATTCAGGCAACATTTCTCTAGTTTGTAGATGTAGCAGGTGTCCGACCTCCACATTGACTTCCTTCCTGTGTGTCTTTCACTCCCGCACTGCCTTTTCCTCTTCCCAGCTTGCTCTTGGGCTTCTTGGCTCCATGAGCAAAGCCAGTTTAGGCAATCCATCTGCGGAAAGTGCAGCCGAAGTGCGATCCCTGCTCCAGCTTTTGGACGTGCTGTGTCAAGGAAATGCCTGAGGAACTTCTCCATAGGCCATTTGTCTGGGAAATGGCTCATATCTCTGGCTCTCCCAGTTTCGAGGAAGTGAAAACTGGGAAGCTTTTCTCAGTTTACTGGACCTTAGTGCTGTTGGGAGGAGATCTGCATAGGGTAATCACAGTGTTGTAATCAAACTCTAGCCCAGCTACTGAGAGGAAGTGGTTTTTGCTTGTTTTTCAACTTTCCTTTGGTTGTAGTACTGGACTGTGTCTGTGCATAGGTAATGTCAGTGCAATTATAGTTTCCTCCCTGCAAAATTGCAGAAAGAAGGAGTGAGTGGTATGTTTCTGGCACCCAAACCCCTGCCTTATATTCTTGAAATTAACTTTGTACTGTACTACCTGTCCCGAGCATGGAGGCACAGGGATGACTTTGCTGATTCATGCAGGAAGAAATACTAGGTAGCCTCTTGGAAACCTTCTTAGCTTGAATTAACCAGGGGAAACTCTCCATAGATGTTAAGGGCCCTCCTCATTTTCTTTCTTAGGATACGAGTATGTAGCTTAAAGTCTATCCAGATGCCTCTTCTGGGGATGTTTTCAACCTTCATTGGCTCCAAATTGAAAAGAATCATTATTACAGAAGACAGGTTAGCAAGAGAAAAACAAACAGTAGGTTATTAGCATGTATATACCATATATACACGGAATACACCCAGAGAATGAGTAATTCTCAAAACGTTGACATTGAATTTGAGTTTACATAACATATTTGACAAAGAACAGTAAGTTTTTAGAGAAATGACAAGGCAAAGGAAAAGGATTTTGAGACTCTAGCCACAGCAACTTGTGGGGAAGCAAATAACTGACAGATAAGGCTAGTTAGCAAACTTATAAAATAGATTCCTCCAGTACCATCCATAGATAGCAAGGATCTAAAATTGTCTTCTGTAGTTAACCTTGGCACTCCCATAGAAAGCAGGACAGAGTATCTTTTGTCTTTATAAATCTATGTCCTACTTTTAGACAAATAGAAGGAGAACAGAGAACTTTCCTGGCTCTGCTTCCTCTTAACTGTCTCCAGCTCAGCGATCCTTCATATCTGTGAGAGGCATAACCTTCCACCCCTCTGCCACACTCCAGGATAGCTCTGGCCCGTTCTCCAATGTACCACACTTTTGTTCCCTACCCTTTCCACACGTTTTGGTGAAGTGTGTGTCCTCCCAGGCTGGAGAGGAGAAATAGCCTCTGTTGCAATTTCTCCTTACTCTCCTCAAGCGACAGGTCCCATTGTGAATTGACCCTTCTGCATTTTGCTTTATGTTGCATTTCCTGTGGGAATAGAAACCAATCTTGAGCCTGCCCCCAAGGACTGGGATTAAGCAGCTCACCTGAGTGAAATGAATATGACAACATGGAGAGGGAAGCCTTCCCTAAGGCTGTGGATGGGATGCTCCCTGCAGGAGTGCCCAGAGGGCTTGGTATGCTGTGTTCTGTTTATTCACTTGTCTCTGCCTCCACAGCATTAGGCCAGGAGCTGCTTAATTATTCCTTCCTTTACTCATTACACATGAATTATGTTGAACATGCCCTGTGAGCTAGAGAGCCATAACAAGGTCTCAAGGTAAAAAAGAATCGAAATGAACCAAAAAAATAAGACACAGTCACAAGGACTGCCCACAAGTAGCTCACAATATAAACCCAGACAAGTCAACGCACAAAATAGGGCAACTGCTTCAAGAGCCAGCAGATGCCTATGAATCTCTGGAAGAGATACGGTTCATCTGGCTGAGAGGTGAGGGGCTCTAGACTGGAACAGATCACTTTAAGGGAAGCCTCGGAAGATTGGCGGTTGCTCCTTGAAGGCACGGGCCAGGGGTGGAGGATGTAAGGAGCATGAACCACTCATGCACTGCAGAAGGAGAGCACCATGACGGCAGTGCAGTCTTCCTCCTTTCCTTTTCCCCTCCCTCTCTCCCTTCACTTTCTCTCTCTCTCTCTCTCTCTCTCTCTCTCTCTCTTTCTCTCTCTCTCTCTCCCCCCTCATTTTACAAAGAACAAAGGATCGGAGAACAAAGTAGACATTCCAGAGCTGCCTCTCAGATGCCTCTTTGGTAAAATATGTACGAACGATGGCTCTTGAAATCACCAGGAGAAAAAAGTATGAATATTCCTGTTTAAGTCTCATTTTTCCTTAAGTGCCTATGTGTGTTTGCTTAATTACCTTGAATGCAAGCCTATTTTAGGATGGCTGTGACTTCCCCTATAGAATAAATGAGTTGTGGGAAGGACTCAAACTGTGGACCACAAGTGGCCTTTATATTATGCGATGTTATTAATGCCTACCTTGTTCGTTGATTATTTAGGGAATTTATTTCCATTTGGAACATTTTACCACAAATATTTTAGTCTGTGCTAAAAGCTCCAGGAAGGTGCACCTGTCTGGCCTACTCGAATATATATGTTTTATGCCTGGGGGCCCAGGTACCCACGAGGTCTCAGAAAAAATGAGAAGAAGCAACGTGACCCTGGGAAATCAAACAGAGCTGGAAGAACAGGAGACACGTGGAGATGCATGGAAGTGTTTTTGCCACTGACTGGGTTGGGGTGTTATTTGGGTTGCATTGGGTAGTCAAAACTGAACAAAGATATTCCAGAGCCACCTACTCTGTTTTTATTCCTGGGCTACACAAAGACATATTTAGATGTAAGAATACTTACACACACACACATACTTACACATGTATGTAGTCCCTGGCATTATAGAATTTATAGGCTAGTTAAAAATAATCACTCCAGGCATTATTGGCAACCATGGTGGTTAATGAAGATGGTAGCTCTTTAGTACATATTTCATCAAATTTCTATTATTCATTTGTTTCATAACACCCAAAAGATTCTTAGGAAATGAAATAAACTTGGGTGGTTGAGGGAGAAAATAGAAAAATCTGCAGAGTTGGAATAAGGTTAATGACCTGCTGACTCTTTGGAAAGACTACAGATTTGTAGTTAGCTAGTGTGTAATTCTGGACCAGTAACTTAACACCCTTATCAAATAGGAAGACTAACACGTGATTTTCATAGATATAATTAATATTGATAAGATAATGTATGCAAAGTGACAGATAGATTATTGTTATTGTTATTTCAGCCAATGTTTCTGCTACTGTAATCTTGCTGTGGAGAGAGAGGACTGTGTACTTGGGAAAGGTCACACAGTAGCTAGTGAGAAGAACTTGATCAGGAACCTAGTTCCTCTGACAGACAATCAAATTCTCTTTCGAGGGAATCACACAGTATGTGCAGTTCTGTTTGGAAACTTTGGCACTCCTGTCATGTACTCAGTATGCTCTCTTTGCCTCCCTCTGCTTCTCTTCTCCACTAGATGAGATAACATCATAATGGGACAAACAAAGAAGGTTCCCCACCCCTACTCCATGGAAATCATTAAGATGTCCAGGAAAGACGCAGTCTCCCTAAAGCACGTTCCCCAAGGGTGTCTGAAATCGCAACGTTGATAACTGAATACTCTGGTTTCAGTTGTTCCTCTCTTTTCAAAGTTGCCTTCTTTCCTGGAACAGAAATGCTGGACACTTCATCAACCTTTTAATGCAGAAATTCTTGAATTTGTTCAAGTGACTGAGTACTTAGGAATCCTTCCACTCTTTAGGGAACACTTTGACATTCTGATAGCTCACATTAAAATAGATAAATAAACCAGGCACCATTTATTCTAGGCCCTAGTACAAAAAAGAAAATTCCAATCAAAGAAACAAAACGAAAATGACCTCTCCCAACTTTGCATATGTAGATCCAGCTCAGGGATTTGAAACATTGACTTTATTAGCATGATTCTTTCTTCCAGATCAGGTCTGACAGGAATCCCTAAAAAACTTTGTGGAATCATAGTAAAAAGGGCAGATATTAGAACACAATAGCAGTTATTGATTGAAAAAATATCAGAACAAATGTTACTTTAATAACTAAGCAGGTGAGTCAGGCTCTGAGCTCAGAATATAGACCCCAATACAGCTTTGTTTGAATTCTAATATAACATATTTGCATTATGTTGGAGAAGTTACTAACACAAAAGTTTACTTGGGCTTTGTCCTGAGTCCCTGGCATAGAGTTCCGAAATCCCTTGGAATTTCCCGAGTAGTCAAAATGTCTTTTGCTTTTCATAATGGGCCTATTACAATCACACCTGAGTTTATGCTGACATGTGACTAAGGGTGGGGTCTTTAGATAACCTTAGAATTGGAGCGGTCACCAGAAAGACTAAGTGTTTAGAAGACTGGAGCCCCACTCATTGATCTCCACAAAGCAGGGTGACACAGCTGAAGGAGGAAGAGTGTGCTCTGTAAAAACTCTTGAACGATGAGTTTTAGAGACATTTTGGGTTGGTGAATACACGGATGTGCTGGGAAGATGGCTCATTTGGAGACAGATGGATGCTCTGGGCCACTCCACTGCCCCATACCTCGCCTTATTCATGTATTTCATTGAACTGTTCCTGAGTTGTATCCTTTATAACAAACCAGTAAATATCAATCGTTTTCCTGAGTTCTTTGAGTTGTTTTAGCAAATTTTCAAACCTGAGAAGGGGGTCATGGAAACCCCAGGTTTGCAGTCAGTTGGGCAGATGTATAGGTGGCCTGAGACTGCAACTGGTATCTGAAGTAGGGGCATTCTTGTGGGATGGAGCTTTCAAATTTGTCATCAGAAGTTTGTTGTTGGTGTCAGAAAACATCTCACACTTACCTCTCAGAGTTCCTCAGCTGTTTTTTTTTTTTTTTTTTTTATAAATCTGAAAAATGGAACTACTAAGGTCTACCTCTTGAACCCAATGTGGATTAAATTTAATATTGAGTTGCCTTCTATTTTGTCTTCCATGGAGTAGGTTTTTAGTAGAAGCTCACTATTTTCAAAGGATTTTGTACAAAAGTGTTTTAATTTCACATCTTATTGAAAAGATTTTATTACCTAAATAAGGAGGCTTATAGATGTGCCTTCATGATTAAGATGCCTCACCCTTTATCACTGACCTAAGAGTCTCTATGAATTCTGATGTTCCCACCATGCCAGGGAATGCAAACCAGCAGCATGATTTCGTTTGCATAACTTTTTTTTGTAATTGAAATCATTCAAAACGTGTCCATGGAAATGAGATTTCATGTTCAAAGTCAATATTATGTGCATCTTTTGAAAGACTGAAAGGTCTGACAAAGTAGGCTTTATTCCAGTGGGGCCATGATGAGCCCCTGGACTGGACTGGGTTGAGGCTGCTCCTTTAGAAACATGAGCTTCAACTCCCATCCTATTCCCCGTTCACCTACCTGGCTGATCCGTCAGCTCAGTTGCAGAAGCTTGGTAGTCCTTTCAGGAGTAGACTGACTTTATTTGCTGGTTCTTAAACTTTCTTTTCTTAAAAATCAAATCATTGCTGTTTGGTGCACGTTTTTGCCCAGTCTTAGTGCCACCTTACATCTTTTATTCTGTATCTTGAGAATGCTGTTTTATCGTCAAGGGTGACAACTAAATCGAAGCATCTAGTGCTCCCAATTCTACTCTTATAAAAGAGAGCAAGGGAGGTGGTGATGTCAGGTTTGGAAGTGATAGTAAAGTCAGAGAGGTGCACTCCCACTGAAGCCCACATTATGAGGAAAGACGGACCAACTTGTCTTCTAAATCTCTCTCCAGAAGACAGTTTTGTACCTGCTAAGAGAGATGTGAAGATATTAGAGACCTGGCAGATATCTGATGCTTCATTACCCTAACCAGACAAAAACATGGACTCTTGGGATGCGTAGAATGTGATACAGCTGAGAGTGGCCAACAGAGGCTACGAGAAAGCAGGGGCAGGCAGAGAAAGAAATTCTTTAGAGCTGTGGCCCTGGGCCTCAAGGGTCTAAGCAAGTGCAAGGTGAAAGCTTGCGGAGTGTTGAGGTCTGAGTCTTGGGAACAGAGCAATATTGCAGGTCGGGGTAAAAGTCTACCAGAAGTGAGACAGACAAAAGACAGTTATGTGAACAAAGTGATTGCAAGTCAAGGGAAGTAGTGAGTTGGACAGTTAGTCCATCAGTAGCAATTTGCTTTAAACTACTTCATCCTAGGCCACAAGGTACAGATGGGTGTATTAGCTTGTTTTAATTGCATGCCAAGGAGACCTGTTAGCTCTTCATTAGAAAACCCATACTCTGGGGTGGCTGTACAAGTATTTTTGATTCCTCACTCACCAAATAGTATCTATACTAATTGATGATAAGAGTTGATGGATATTAGAAAACTTGTTGATTAAGGACAATGAGATGAGAAGTGTGCTTTCATTGTATCATTTTTGATATTCCATACATATGGGTTAGTTAAAATATTTTGAAAACATTTCCTACTTTTTAAGGAACAGGGATTCAAATCTGGTATCTTTTCACTATATATCCTGATAGATGACATGGAAAGCTTGGCACATAAATAATCTTGTATCTTGATGCTGCTCTAGAAGATTTTGGTCATAGCATTCCAAGAGGTGATTCACTGAAATATACACTGAGATTATTATTATTTGTTTTCAAAGAACTTTCCATGCAAGGCATTTCCTGTGCCTTAAAATAGAACAATGAGATTTAACTGAGGGTGCAAGTTTGCTAGTAAATGTTTGCTTACATGGCAGAATTCAGTCTGAGACTTGACTTTATAATTTTCTGGAAGCTAGGTTATAAGAGAGTGCTAATTCTCACCTGTCTCTAATTACTGAGTGGCAATAGTGAGATCCTCAAAAAGAACCTAGTAGCTGTGCATAACCACCATACTCAAGAACTGTGTATACAGACAAGAACAAGAACTGAAAAGACGGAGCAGAGGTCCAAGGAAGGGAGGTGAGATGCCAGCACCAGGGAAGCTTCTGTCTCACTACAAGCACTTATTCTCAGGGAATACACTTAGGGTTTGGCTGAGCTGTGCTTGCTGTTGGGATTAGGCAGCTTGGGGTGTAGAGAAGCACTCAGACAAGATTCAGGGGATCTGGTTCAGTGCCAGTCTTAGTAGGCCATGTAAACTTGGGTAAGATGCTAATCCTCTCAGGGTCTCAGCTTCCCAATACATAAGATTAAGAATAAGATAAAATATTCTTGGCTGCAGACTTTAGGACCTTTGGCCATGGTTAGAATCTCAGGCTCACCCTGAATATCTAAGACTCCTTGTGCAATTTATTTAATCAATTTAAGCTTGTATTATTTAATCCATTTAAGCTTTGATTTTATCATCCTTGAAATGTGGGTAAAAATACCTATCTCAAAAAGCTTGTTTTTAGTACTAAGTAAAAAGAGAAATGTGAAGTATTTAAAAGGCTGTTCAATAATGTTGACCCATTTATCTCTTCCCTTCTTTTAGATCCAAACATTATATAATTTCATGAATTAAGAAGAAATGAAAGCAATTTGTGACACAGACAAAGACATCTTGGAAATTGTGATGCCATTTCCTCAGTACTGGAGTTGAAGAATAATAAATGTAATGGTAAAGTCTCCTCCCTCTGATGGTTAAGATGACATTGAGATGATACAAATTTAACCTAATAAGCGAGAGACCCATTTTGTGGTTGGATTCTATGCAACAGAAAAAACAGGAAAGCTTTGTGTACAAATAGAATCATCTCTGTGTAAGGGATCAGAATTTGGGGCGTGAGGGGCCTCTATGCTGAGTGAGCACAGAGATCACTTCTTCAGCACTACTGGGAAAAGGAATCTCTCTCTGTCATTATCTCTCTCTCTTTGAATGTATATGTATGTATATATATATATAATACACATACTGTACACATGATATATAGTCATAGATTTAAATTTATGAATTTATGCTAAAAATTGTGGTTTCAGTCATCATCAACAATTCTATCTCCTTAAGTCATTAATTAATTACTTTTGTTTCATAAAAATTAGATTACTTCATTCCTTATTTGGTATTTTATTTTAAAAATAATTTACTTATACTTAAAAATTTAAGCAATACATAAAGTAGGAAAGAAACCTTTAAAAGCAAAATAGAATTCCAGTTCAATGAAGGATAATTAATCACTGTTAACATCTGATAAACATATAGATGGACAAGTAGACAGCTAGATAGTAGACAGATATAAAAATAAAGAGGTAGACATGAAGGCATTTTGGTAGAAAGAAAAATAGTTAAGAAGGGATAGGTCTGAAAACTGGAGTAGGGAGGGGTGTCATCCTCTATGCCAGAATTAGTCTCTTTAAGTGAGATACTCAGTAACGTTCTTTAAGTAATAAGTATTCTACGTTGGGTTCTTATCATTTCTGCTCCTTCTTTCATTTCTCCTCTCTTCAACTTCATTTCCAAGAGTTTCTCAAGCAGAAAGTAGTCTGAGAACAATAAAATGACAAATAGGGGTATTTCATCCTTCACCTCCATCTGCTTCAAAATGAAGATTTGCGTGTGGACATTCCCAGTTTTCCTTGGCCCCCTTCACACCTCCTTGCGTTTTTGCATGGCTACTTGAGCACCAAGATTCTCCATTTTAGGGAGATCTAAATCCTGCCTGAGGTCTGAATTAAGTACTATCTGAGTGAGGTATCATCTTTCAGCCACCCACCTCATTTGACCCCAATATTAATGGGTTTAGAAAATAATCTTCAAGGTATGAAGTTTGGCGTTGGGGAATATCCTTGCAATGATAAAGGTGAGACTTTCTTCTTGATATTTTGCTATGGCTTTAATAGATTGAAGCAAGCTTCATAGAATGAGAAGGGAATCAGAAGTGGCTTTATTCAGTGCTATTTAACCAGAAATCCCCTACCTATGAAGATCCTAGGATCCGGATTTAATGCAATCAAGTGTCTCTTTAAATTTTACGTCTTAGAAAGCCTTTTAAAAAATTATTTGGATGTGTTATACTATATTTTAGCACTGCTTATGGAAAAAAAACGATAGAGGACCATAATTAGGAAAAAAACACTTCTAGGGCGACAGTAAAAACACTTTGAGTATTTAATAATTTAACATGCAGTAGTCAAATGTATTCAAAAGCCGTATATTTTTAAGGGGAAATTCTAAGTAAAGGAAATGTAAAACAAACAGAGTTATACATGGGAAAGAAAATGTTTCTACCATTGCCATGTTTGTCATGTCTTGTTCCAAGCTATTTTGGGGCCATCAAGGTGTCATTTAGGCACCATGTGACCTCTCTTACCATAAGTCACCCTCTGCAATCCCCAGGTGCAGGCTGCTGTTTATTCGCATCAGCTTTTCTCCAGGAGTTCTCTATTCCTCTGTCTTGGATGTATATTTGGCTCTGTATGGTAAACCTGGAGCGCCAGAACAGAGACATTAAAACCTTTTGAGTTAAATAGTGTTAGGAGATTATTTTCACAGGAGCCCTTAAAAATAGATGTATCCAATTACTGTAATTCTAATTTTTGAAATGTTAGTACTTTTGACAAGTTGCTGCTCTGTTTACCTGCTTTTGTAGGAGCCTCATAATTTCCCCCAAAAGAGCAGCATGAGGCTGGAATTTTCAGTTTATCAAAGCAAATTGCGTGCATTTTCCCAAGGCAAATTGCAGACTAAAGGCATTTGTAGATGAATAGAAAACTACGTGAAAGAGAGCACTCTGCTGTGTTTGCCTACTCATAACTTCAACTGAAATTACCATTTAAAACACTATTTGGAAATCTAAAGAATTTCAAAAGTCACCACTAATGGGTGTGTTGAAAATAGAACTTCTTCAACTCGAAACACAGAGTTTCACAATTCAACAACTTAATCTCAGCTTAGTCTTTAAGTTTTCCCAAAGTATGTACAAGGTTGAGTTTATAAAGTCCACAGGCCAAAAAATATACGCATTTTACATTGTATAATACCTTCTCATCGCTGTAAGAGTTACCTCATCTGTCAAGGGCCTTAGCAAGTCCTAAGTTTTTACCGTGCCCTGCCCTGCAGAAGGCACAGTTTATTGTAACTATTATCACGTACATACCAACAAATTCTTTTATTCAAAAAAAGATAGTTAAAACTATTATTATGGATTAAAGATAGGGGATTTAAGAGAATATTTTAAAGGCTTTCAGCAAACTTATCATAGAACTTGAATTCAGGTCTCCACTTGTCTTTCAGGAAGAAAATGCTAAAAGTGCATAATGAGTGTAATTTGTTTTCTTTGTAAGATTTAATTAGATAAAACATCAGTTTCTGCAGTGCTGGTTGCTCAGCATTTGTCCTCCATTTCCATTCTCAAACATAATCTCTTCCATGTTTCCTGGAAGTTAACTACCATTGAGTATCAACTGAGTTCCCGTGCCCTCCAGTTCAGTTTCACTGGTAGAAAGCATCAGAAAGAGATTAGGGGATGAAGGCTATTTGTTCCTCCTACCCTACCCTTGCTTGAGTTCAGGCCAGCTAATGTTCACCGCACTAGCACGATAGCAATGAGAGCCCAATTTTGTGGCCTGCTCTTTACCAAACCATCAGGACTGGGAGTAGAAAAGATTTCCCATTCTTGCTAGTCCTAGGGTGTCAACAGAGCCCTCGTGTGTTTCTAACTCTTCCCATATTTTGGCAAATAATCTCCTCATTAAAAAGTTTCTTTGAAAAATCCTTGCTGAACCTGCCTTGTGGTTGATGCTGGGGTTCTGACTGATACGCATTTGCTATCTAATTTCAAAAGGCATATTTCACTTCCTTCTCTTGCCTGCAATCGTGGTGACTGTCCCTTCTGTTAGAGATAAGCAAACACTCTGTAGCTAAGATTCAAATATGCAGTGGAACACTCTGGCTTAAAAGCTGCTACCAAAATAATATCTACAGTGAACACATTCCTCCTGAACTGAAGAAATGAGTATACATGTGCTTTTCTTCGCAAGAACTTCTTAACAAGTGGGTGTCTCTCAGTTCCCTCTCTGGTGTGATGTCTCTATCTTGTTCAGAAGTCTTGATACCCCCAGTTATCACATCCCCTACTGAACCTTTCCAGACGACGCAATAACGTAGGAGAGACAGCTGGTAATGCAGGCAGCCCATAGCTTTGTTTCAAACTACTAACAGGGAGTTCTGGTATCCAGAAAAGGAACGAATTCTTTATTTTTAATCTTGGGATATCTTTATTAATTAGCACGTGTGTGTCATTACCTGAGAACATTGAAAATGATTTTTTTAAAGATGTATAAGTTTAACCTTAACTTCATTGTATGAAACTTCCTTCTGCTTCCTCAAACTAACTTTCTGAAATTATTTTACTCTATTCTGGAAATGGCAAGCTTTCTCCAAGATTAATGCAAAGCTCATGTCAAAATATAGCTCTCTCTGTCTTTCTGGCCTATTACATCAGTGATTTAATTTACTATTTTTCCTTAAGAGACTTTTCCTTGCCAGTCAAGCTATATTCCACAGAATGCATGAAAGAGAAGAAATTTTTAAAGAAAACTAGTAAATAGCCAAGTTAAAACAATTTATGGACTTTCTCCCCACATATAAATTACTATCCTATACTCAAAATAATAAAAACAAGTTTTAAAATGAGAGCATGTCAAGTGTGTCAACAAGAAATTCTAACTATAGAGTAATCAGTCTTAAAGTAATTGATAGTTGCTTATACATATATGCTTTACCATATATCTATCATACATTTATTCAACAAATATATTCCACAACTCCTACAGACAAAGTATTTTAGGGATGGTATTAAAAACAAAACAGAGCCAGGTGCGGTGGCTCACATCTGTAATCCCAGCACTATGGGAGGCGGAGGCGAGAGGACTGCCTGAGTTCAGGGGTTCGAGACCAGCTGGTCCACTTGGCCAGAATTCATCTCTACAAGAAAATTAAAAAAAAAAATTAGCTGGGTGTGGTGGCATGTGCCTCTGGTTCTAACTACTTGGAAGACTGAGACAGAAGGATCACCTGAGCCCAGCAGGTCAAGGCTGTAGTGGCCGTGAACTTGCCACTTCACTCCAGCCTAGGCAACAGAGTGAAACTCCGACTCAAAACAATGAAAATAAGAATAATAAAAAATAAAAACAAAGCAGTTTCTCTGTTCTAGAAAACTTAAAATTGATTTTAGAAAAAGAGAAAGCCATATTTAAATGAAGTAGAAAGATAGTGGCAATTAATAGTTCCAAGCAGAATGGAGCTTCTTTCCAGGGGAGGAAACTGGGGCTTCTAGTCTCAGCCACTAATCAATAAGACATGGCATTGACAGAAACCTTGAAGTCTATACTACTGAATGAACTAGAACTTTGTATAGTTCTAGTTTTTTTTTAAAAAATCTGATCCTCACCTTGAACAATTATAATGCTATAAGAAAGTGATTGGCAGTAGTGGGAAACTGTCAGGGAGGGGTGGGACTGGCAGTTGAGAAAAACTGCCAGGGGAGGGAGGGACACACCTCGTCAACAAGGGTACCTGCATGATTAATGTTTATATACTTAACCCTAAATGTACCCCACATCTTTATAATAAAAATTTCAAAAAATTAAAAAAATAAAAATCTGATCCTCCAAAAATATGTGATAAACATGGGTTAATTGAATAAGGGATTTTGTATATGTGTGGGGGGGCAGGAAGTATAATAAGATACTGCATGGATGGCCACCCAAGGGACAGGCCACAACCTGGGCTGGCCACAAAACTACATTGAAGGCCAAAGGGTGAACAGAGAGAACAATGCCAAAGAAATAATGAGAGGGATCGTGTGTCTCCTCTTCCCTGCTGTCACAAATCCTTGTTTGAGATGGGGTGTCCCACTAATGGGGTAAATGTCAAATCTCTGATTGGGTCATGTAAGAGGTCACACTCTAGCAGGATCAGCTGGACATCTGGTATTTTTTTCTGGCAATCATACAGAAAATCCAGCTCGTTGCTAATCTCTGTTTTATCCTCATCTCCTCGATGGTAAAAGCGATTTCAAATACAGTAGTTTGGCAAAGGGCTCATGATACGTTAATAAGACTTGATGGACATACAGGTAGGAGAAGGCTCAGTAGGTCTTTGGGCTTCTTTGTGCTTTAGTCCAGTTCACCAGAGATCAGAGAGATCAGTATGGTCAGTATTTGTAATTCCTGTTTACTCATGTGCCTTTCTTCTGTAGTTGTCTCACCTGGAAAGAGTTGGTTATAGTTTGGGAAGGAACTCTGGCCTTTCTGAGTTCACTGCTATTGTATTATCTAAAGGTAGCCCACATCCTACCATTCTTCTAACACGTGCATTCCTCTTTGGAAGACTCCTTTAGCCTCTTCTGACCAATGCAAAGATGCATAAGACTCGTAGATGGTGCTTTCCTGGATCTGTCTCATGATGCAGCCTCCCAGGAGTCAACTTAAAAGGCACATAAAAGTTAAGGAAAGCATTACTGTGTTCCATTATATGGTTGTTGAATGTCTAACAAAGTGCCTGAGCAATGATTTATTTCCTTAATTCATTCCAGGTCTTTTATCCAGGACGTTTTTTCAGGCAATTCTTTAATTGCATTTTAGGTAGCTGAATATATCGCCAGTTGAATTACCAACTGCTTTTTGTAACTATTTAGCACCTGATAGGTACACTGGAATTGTATTTTACTGGCTGCAAACTATTTCTTTTAAACTTGGAGCCCCAGATCAACCCACCAAACTCAGAAAGCAAATTCTGGAAGCTGGCAAACAGATCTGTATTCTTACTTTTGTACTGTTGCCCAGAGTTCACCTTTCCATACTGAAAGAATGGATGGAGCTGTTTTTAGTCTGTCTTTACAGAGCAAAGTGGTAGCATGCATTAGCTCCAAGGAGCTGGGCTTGCTATGTGATTCCCAGATAAAATACCAGTTGCCCAGTTAAATTTTACTAGATGGTGACCTCTTACGTTACCCAATAAGAAATTTGACTTTTATCTCATTTGTGGAACTTCCCATCTTAACAATGGCTTGTGATATTAGGGATAAGGAGACATGTTATCTCTCCCATTCCTTCCTCAGCATTGTTCTCTCTGTTCACCCTTTGGCCCCAACACGCTTTTGCACCCAACCAAGGACACAGTCTTACTGTAGCAGTTAGAAAAAGCACACCCACACTTTTCACAGCTCAAATGATTTCACCAAAAGACAATTATTTATTCATATCAGGTGCTCACTACATCTCCTCCCCTTTGACCTTCTCTGTGTGCACGCAAGCCCACACACATCCATAGTCATGTTGGATGTGACATAGCTATGGGTGTGATAAATATCACACCTGCTTCAGGTATATAATTGGAGCAAAAGGGGAACATTTATGGAAGGTGTTCTTCATGAGAAAATTCTGACAGAATTTCACTTATTTTCTTTCTTTCCCAGTTATTATT
The DNA here is from genome assembly GCF_000164805.1 of Carlito syrichta. NCBI lineage: Eukaryota > Metazoa > Chordata > Mammalia > Primates > Tarsiidae > Carlito > Carlito syrichta. The sequence goes on along the minus strand of NW_007246703.1, from coordinate 791,396 downwards.
TTTCTCTTTGTGCTTACCTGGAGGTCATCATTTGTTCTTTTAGTCTATTCAAGAGCATGTCCCTTTCTGGCCATATTCAGGAATGATTGTCCCCCACCTCCATCCCATCTCGCCCCAGCAAACACAATGAATAATTACAGCTCACATCCGCGGTCAAAAGCCTGACCAGGTAAAGAATGAATTCTCTTGCCCGTAAGGAAGGGAAGCAAAAAAGAAAGAAACTCTGATAATATTTTCATTAGTCTGAAGAAGAAATACACTCTTTGAATGGCAGCTTTTTATTGTCATTCTCTGAAAGAGTTACATCATTTAAACTTCTTTATTTAAAATAAGTGTGTGCAATGCTCACATTCCTGCCTGGGACGTTTTTAGCAATAACTATTGGTTGTCAATGACAACAATCATATTTAATTTTTCATCCTGACATGCTCCAGTACTCTACTAAACTCAGATTACTCTAGATTGAATAAATGAATAGCAAAGACGCTGGCCAAGAGCTCTGAACACATCAGTGGGAATAATGAATTACATCACCCTCTCCTGAAAATGCAGAAAGGGGCAGCACCGGTCAAGAGCTTGTTGGAGCTTCAGGTTGTCCGTTTTTGCCTGAATTTAATAAAAAACAAGTATATTATGGATTATATCTCGTGAGGGGGTAGAGGATAAAGGTCAAATTTCTTGATTGGATGCTATTCAGCTATTTTACTATAACTCAAAGTTATAATTCAGGAAAGGAATAAAATATATCTCGTTCCTTATATAAACTTTAAAAGGCACACTGTGGATAGTCTTACTCCCCGAATTTTAGTTCAGTTGCACTTTCATCTCAATATTATTACTTTATCCAGGCAAATAGTTAAACAATATCTTTTCATCAGTTATCAGAGCACAGTTGTAATATAAATGGGATTAGTACAATGAATGCCTTAGGAGAAAATTACAGTATGTCCTTTCCATGCACATAGAATTTTATGCACATGACTTTTCTTTGTTTGACTCTAATTTGGAATTTTTCCGAAAATTTGAGAAAGAACAAACTTTTCTGATCATCTTTAAGTCATTGACAGATCACAGTATAACTATTTGTGGGTTATCATGCTCTGGTATTGGGCTAAACATTGATTGTAAAATCATCATGCAAAATTATTTTTTAAAACATGGTTGTTACCATTGAGCATATGTTATCAATTAAAAAAAACTACTCCTTTGAGAAAGTATGCACCATAAATATTTTCTCCTCAAATAATAAATACACTCTATAGTTTATAGAATTGCCCATTCATGATAGTACCATCTCATCATTTATTCAATAATTACTTCATTAACTATTGCATTTCTTTCTTTTCTCTCTCTCTTTCTCTCTTTCTTTCTTTTGTTTAACTTTTAACTTTTTTATTTTAAAGATGTGGGGTACAATTCAGGGTTAGGTATACAAATGTTCATTATGCAGTTACCTTTGTTGATGAGGTATGCCTCTTCTTTCCTTCCTTCCTTCCTTCCTTCCCTCCTTCCTTCCTTCCTTCCCTTTCTTTTCCTTTCCTCTTTTCTCTTTTTTGTTGGGGTCTCACTCTGTTACCCAGACTGAAGTATTGTGGCATGATCATGGTTCACTGAAGCCTTGACCTCCTGGACTCAGGTAATCCTTTCCCTTCAGCTTCCTTAGTAGCTGAAACTATAGTCATGTGCCACTATGTCTGGTTAATTTTTTAAAAATTTTCTTGTAGAGACAAGGTCTTGCTATTTCCTAAGCTGGTCTCAAACTTGTGAACTCAAGCAATTCTCCTGCCTCAGCTTCTCATAGTGCTGGCATTACAAGTGTGAGCCACTGCACCCCTCCAGCTACCATATTTTATAGGTTTATTGTTTTGCAATTTTTGTGATAAACATACTGTGTATCACGGTGCAATGGGAAGGTGAGGAATGAACATTTTAAGGAGTTGAGAGAGATTTCTGAATTTTAACTTCAGAAAGTTTGCACCAATGTACATAATCCAATAATAGATAAAAACATCTTTCTATTGATCACTCCTAATTTCTGCTTTCTTTAATGTCTGACAAAATTATAAGAAATATGATATCTGATTATTTAATTGTTATATAAATGAGATTGTATTTTTTATATGTGCATTGACCATTTGTAGTTCTTTTGTACGTTTCTTAACCTTCTTCTCCATAATTAGACTTGCATACCAATCAGTGGCAAATATTTCTCAGTTGGTTCATTTCCTTTTCTTTTTATTATATTCAATGCAAAATTACTGCAGAAATTAAAACAAAGTGTGCCTGACACCAAGATAGCAATGCATAAAATACAGAATAAGTGGCATGGTGCAGTTTTGAGATTTACATATTGGGTGGGAGCTGAGTGGGTTACTGTCTTCAGAGCACAGGCTTTGAGCCCAGCTTTAATTATCTAGATTTTTGAGAGTGTCAGAAGTTTGATCTTGGGGTTAGTGATGGTATTCAATGGTGATAATTATTATTTTAATTATCTTGTACTGCAAAAAAGGTTTCCTAAATGTTAAACAATAAATGTGTTTCCTTCCACTTTGCTTTGAATTTATGTGGTATTTTTTTCTTACACTACATTTATGGTAACTGCATAATGATCAACTCATGAGAGTGAGCCAACATGCTGAAATTTAAGCCCCCAAATTTTAAATGTAGCTGTAGTAGAAAATAACAGCAAGCTTGTCTTACTAACACCGGCTGCCTGGGTGGGCACCTATACTGTAATAAGGTGAATGGGATTTTTAAAATTGAGTCATTACATTTTTATATTAATATTCACTGAATATTTATTCTGCATCAAACCCTGTATTCAGCACTGGTGGATTAAAATTCCCCTGTATACTTCTTTCTTTCTTTTTCCTTTCTTTCCTTCAGCATCTATTTCTTTCAGCATCTATCTATCTTTCTTTCTTTCAGCATCTATCTACCTTTCTATCTACCTAATCATCTATAATGTGTCCATTTGGTATTTATTGACCTATTTTCTGCCATCTATCATCTACTATTATCTACCATCTATCTATCTGGATATAAATGCATACATAGAGATGTTGCTTTCATCCTCAGGGAAGCAAATATTAAATGAGTATCCTAATTGAGCATGGGGATGACTAAGGTTGAAAGGCAGAGGAATCTCATTCAAGTGGGGGCTCAGGGGAGGCTTCCTGGGGAAGGTGATTACTACACTGAAACTTGAAGGGCACACGCATTATGTTGGCAAATAACTGGGACTAGGGAGGAAAGGACTAGGGAGGAAGAGGCAAAATTCAATACAGTTATTTAAAAATTGTGCTATCAAAATAAAGAAAAAGTTACAGGAAATTGCCCTAAGTCAGTCAATACTTCTCAAGCCTGGGCATAAAAATAAATAATTCTTAGTGTTAAGAATTCTTAGTGCGATTTTTTTTTAAAGCTCAGATGTGTGGGAACTATCCCAGGCCAGCTAAAAAGAAACTGAAAGAAACCCAGCAGTTTTGAAACAATGGCCATCTAGAAAACTATAAAAGAGAGACTGGAGGGACCAATGCAAACGATCCTGCTTTTAAGCACAAGGAAATAAGATAATGATTATTATTCCCAAGTACTGAAACCAAATTTTAGTAATTGACACAAGCATAGAAACCTAAGACAATATTTAAAATGAAGAAGTGAAAAAAAGGTAGCATATCTATAAAGCTGGCTGTATATCTACAAATTAATTTGATGAAAATAAAACTTGCTGCTTTTACTAGTAACTTGGAGAAAAAGACTGGAATTTAGGCAAATAAAATGGAGGAAGCAACTTGAATTCAGTTAATGACTGATTAGAAATACCAATTTTTAAAATTTTGTCACCCTATTTTCTAAGTTAGAGGGTCTCAGAAAATAGCAAGCATGGTCTCTTAAAATTCTTAGCAAAACTTAAAAGTTCTAACCAGAAATTTCTAGAAATCCATCTTTTTTCTTGTCTTACACACATACACACACACGCACACTAGAAGATTCCAAGAACAGTGAAAAATACCAACATCAATAAACATTCTATCCAGATAAAAGAAACCATAATATTTTGCAATATTTGTTCCATATCTTTAAAGAAATTGCACAGCTATAGTTAAAGTCTCTTTTGTATTGCCTTCCAATTCTCACTACTTCGCTATTCCCTTTGCAAAAGATGTCATTTTATTGAGCACTTAACATTTAAATCTAAGCCATTTCCTTTAAATGCTGTATAGTATGAATATACCACAACTTAAATTTACCCATTCCCCTATTAATGAGTATTATTCCTGGTTCTTTATTATTATAAAATGTTGTAATGAATATTAATTTCTATATCTTTTTATGCACAGGCATCAAATTTTCTCTTTAGAGGGCATATTTAGAATTGAATTTAGAGTTGCAGTATATGTCAACATTAGTGAATCTCTTATGTTTCCTTTAATTTTTATTTATCACTGTGGACTATCTACACTTACCATATGCATGAGAGGTGTGGTTGGTGTTCTCGTTTGGCCCTGTATGATAGCTTGAAGCACAGAATCCTTTAAAGAACTGTAAGGGATGTAAAGACTCAGCCTCCTGTTAGAGATGAGGAAAGTAAAGTTAAGACAGGAAAAATACATTTCTTAGCTTTCAGTAAGGAAATGGAATATCCAGTAGTGGAACTCAAACGTATGAGCCGTTCTAGCTGAATTCACAAGCCACAACAAAAACTAAATTAGATGCAGACTGTCAGAGAATATATGCATATGTGTATGTCTATGTGTGTATGTGTGCTTGTATATAATATGTAGCTCATAACACAAGTGGGTCAGCCTCCTATCCACTACACACGTGTGCACATCTATACACAGACACACATAGACACACAGCAAAACACACATAGTATTAGGGTTATTTCCAGAACACCTACAGTATCAGGTTGTAAATTACTCCCTTTAATGACAGTCTTACAGGCAGTTTGCAGGACGTCCTTAGTAAGAATTAAATTGAAGGATATAGTTGCAGTATCTTTCTGCTTTCAAAATTTTTTCTTGTATACTCTAATCATACCTGATATTTCAAAATTGGTAGTTCATTCATTTTCAGACCTTGAAATCTCCAAAAGTCCTACCTCCAAAATAAAATTTTAAAAATTGTAAAAGAAACATATTATGCCCCTAAGCTTAGAATGAATAAGTAGCCTTCAAGCATTTATAACTGCTCGCCTTTAGTTAGTGGGGGATATAGTAAGTCCATCGAGTGGGTATGTTCCAGTAGGTAGCAGAGGAGAGCAGATGAGAGGGGGCTTCCCATAGCAGCTCCCCCAGAACAGGTCTCTAAATGTCTTCTTTAAACACCATTTCCTTTCCCCAGTGCAGTTGATAAACTATCCCTGCATTCTCACCTGTCCAGGCATCTTATTGTTGAACTTCTCCTTCCTCATGCTCTTTTTCCTTTCCTTCAAGCACTGGGCTCCTCCTTGCCATGGACGACCGCTACCACACTCTTAACCTTTACAAGGTTCTTATAATTATTCCTTCATTCTAGTGCAGCGATTTTAAGCCGTGGCATGACTGACAATTTGCACTGAATAATACCGTGTGGTAGGAGTTGTCTTGTATATTGTAGAATGTTGAACAGCTTCCTTTGCCGCTAACTGTTAGATGCCAGTAGCACCTCCCCAGCTGTGGCAACCAAAAATGTCTCCAGACACCGACGAATATCCCCTGGGGGACAAATAGTGGATCACCACTTTGGGGACAAATAGTGGATCACCACTCTTCTCTGCCTCATTGCCCTGGTAATTGCAATGCAGGTCAGTACCAACCTTAAATAACGAGATTCAGAAAACACGATTAAGCATAGAGTTTATTCAAGCACAAAGCTTGAGAATGGTAACATACTCCAAAAGAATGAGTTAATGTTTCAAAAATGAAGATTTCCCCTCCTAGAGGTAGTTAACAGGGCCACAACATTTTCCAAACAAGGTCAGAACATACATTACTGCTAGTTGATTAGTTACAGCTTGCTACATTCCAAGGAAGAATGCCTCTTTCCCTGAAGAGGTGTGATAATCTTAGTGGTCTTGTCTCTGGTACCACAAGGCCTTTCCCAATCATTTACAGAAAAGAGCAGAAGTTGCTGCTGCATGCTGAATGACTCAGATGACATAGCCACGTTCCTCTCAAGGCTCAAAATGACATCAAGTTTCAGAAGCTTTAAGTTTGAATTGTTTAACTTCACAGCAGTAAAAAATGTCAGGAGGAATGTTGAGAAACTAGCAAACCCAGAATAGAGATATCAGAGAGGGCACATGAGAGGATGTTAGAAATGTTAATACATATGGGTGGAAAAGAATGTTCTAGGTTTAGAGATATCACGTTTGAAAAAGTCTATTGATAAATGAAAATGAGACTTCAGTGGCAATATGTATGCTATGATGAGGAATTTGACTCTCTTCTGAGGTCAGGAAGGGTTCACTGAAGCATTTTAAGCACACACATAGTTTTATTTTTTGAAAAGTAATTCTGACAGACTTGTGGAAATTGGCAGCAACTACAGAGAAAATTAGATGGCTAGCATGCACCTTAAATAAAATTTATGTTTAGAGCAACACAACCACTGAGTGACCTTCAATCCTACTGTCATCCTCCTGCTATATCAAAATTCCAGCAAAGCCATGAGTATTGATAATTTAAAAAGAAATTGTTATTATTACATACGTGAAGCTTTGGAAAGAAAGGGAAATGTGCCTATGAACTCAATCATAATTTTCATTGTATTTTATTATTATTTAATTTTTATTTGTCATTTTCTCAATCTCCAAAATTTAAAATTCTCCAAGCTTTAGCATGTGGACTCTGTTCCTGTCTTCGTGTCCTTTGGAAGTCTCAGCCAGTCTGAAGGCCACAAATATATCCTATATTCTATTTAACTTTCACTTACATCTCTACCTTGAATTTCCCGACTTAATTCTACACTCAACAACTACTCAACATATCTACTTAGATACTTAATAGGTATTCCCACACAATCTATAAGCAATACTCAAGGCAATGCAAATGACATATATTTTGCATATATCTATATTTAACTCACATACAATTTAGAGCTTCAGACATTATTTCTTCTTACTCTTTTCCCCTAAAATTGGTTACAATATGAGTTCCCATTTTATAATCAGTCTTCACTCAGCTAACATTAGCTCTTGTGCTTTACAGTTGAACATTAGACTTGCCCCTATGGCTTACTATTATGAGAATCAATGTTTTATTTGACACTTTGTGCCTCAAAGCTGCTTATTATTAAATTGTGGCAACACCATTACTTCCCAAATGAGTTGGCTTTAACCTAATCTCCAAATACTCATAGGCACATGTCCATGGGCATGTTATTAACTTAGAGTACTTACTCATACAGTCTTATGAATCAAAAAGAAACATAGGGAATTTGGAGAGAAAAAAAATCCTCGTAATAGTTATAATCCATATTTTATTACAAATTATTCTGCAACAAATAAACAAGAGTAAAAGTGATAGTGTATTTATCTCCCCACCTTATTCTTGTATCATGATTTGTAATGAAAGGGGATATCTTATTTCCTAGTCTAGTGAATTACTTCAAATATCATTTGATCAAAATTATGTGTTTCTAAAAACCTTGTCTCATATCTCTTGATATTTGTGTGTCTGAAGTGAATACCACACCACATAATCTCTGTAATTTTGCGTGACTATTTATTTACAAATAATACAATGCAAGAGGAGCTAGAAAAATAAACTGCCAGGGGAGGAGTGACACATAACATCAGTAAGGATACCCACACATTACCTGTACAATGACCACATATGTACCTCACCCTGAATTGTACCCCATGTTTTTAAAATTTTAAAAAAGGTGATTATGAACCCATGCCATAGAGATATTGTGAGAATTAGAACAAAAAGAAAGATAATAAAAAAGGAGAACTTACAACGGGATACAAAATAGTCTCAGATAGCCAAAGGAAGGAATGTGGTCAAGCCTCAGAAATGAACTTAAAGAAATAACAGAATATCAAACCATTCCATTTGATCTGACTTATCACAGCTCTACTCTACAGTATGCTTCATTCTTCTCTTATGACACTTTCTACCTTCTCTTGACTCATTGATTTGGGAAGTAGAGCTTGACCTTTAATAATTCTTGAATGTCTGTGCTACTATTCCCATAATAAGGCAGAACTCAGTATCAATGTCCAATCACTAGGAAAAGCCCTTGTTATTGACTAAATGTTTGTTTCCTCCCCTTCAAATTTATATGTTGAAACTCTAATCCTCAGTGTGAGGCTACTTGGAAATGGGACCTTTGGGAGGTCATTAGATCGTGAGGGTAAAGCACTCATGTTGGAATTAGCGCTTTTATAAGCAGAGATACAAGCGAGCTTGATTTGCTTCTGGCTATGCTCTGCCACATGAGCATACAGCAAGAACACGGCCATCTGCAAACCAGAAAGGGGCTCTCGCTGGAACCCAACTATGCTAGCACTCAGATGTTGGACTTTCTGCTCCTAAAACCTTGAGAAATACATTTCTGTTGTTTGAACCACCAAGTCTATGGCAATTTGTTATAGCTAGCTGAACCAAGATAGCACTCTATCTAATTCTATAAAATACCATCCAAGAACTAAGATCCTACTCCACCAAAGACTTCTTTCTTCTTAATTGTAGATGGAGCAAATGGGTTGTTGGTAGAAATGATTTCAATCAAGTTCCAAGTGGTCTGATATGGTACATTTAGTCATTTAAATCTGATTATGTTGTTTGCCTTTTTGGTCCAAAACATATCAAACAAACAGAAGTCATGTCCTTGACTTATTGTTCCTTAGATTTAGGGAGAAAGAAAAAGAAAAAAAAAAAGGAAGGACAATAAGAACTTCAATTCCTTCACCCCACTATGCTTTACTGGAAGAACCAATTGATAAACTTGACTTTACGATCATTTAGGAGACTTCCTAATTTAATTCAGCTGCACTTATACAGATGCTACTCAACACACACTTGCTATAAATGATGTCTCAGTTCGCAAATTCCCTCCCACATTTCTGCATTAGTTAAATCATTCCTCATCCCTGAAGTGACATCTCTCCTGTTTGCTTAATTTAATCCATCCCCAAGGCCCTCTCTATTTCATTTTTACTAAATTTTTACTTTTTAATACACTCTACCCAGGGTGCAAAAGTTACAAGATTACTAAACGCTGATTTTTGTTTTCAAGTACTTTAAAGAATTTTAACCAGGAAGACACACGTTTTTTTTTTTTTTTTTTGAGTTGGAGTCTCACTCCGTTGCCTGCGCTGGAGTGCAGTGGCCGCTCCCGGCCACCGCAGCCTCGACCTGCTGGCCTCCGGCGATCCTTCCGCCTCAGCCTTCCGAGTAGCCGGAATGACAGGCATGCGCTACCACGCCCGGCTGATTTTTTTGATTTATTGTAGAGATGAGGTCTCACTAAGTTGCCCAGGTGGGTCTCGAACCCGCGGGCTCAGGCAATCCACTCACCTGAGCCTCCCAAAGCACGGGATTACAGGCTGAGCCACTGGGCCCGGCTGAGACACACTTTTAACATGAACAAATGTATTACTTTAAAAAATTGCCTTATACATGTAAAAAAAATAGGACTGTTTGAAGAGAATAGGTGAGATAGAAAGAGAAGAATAATTATCTATTTTCTGGAATTGGAAATTAGGAGATAGGAGGTGAAGTTCAAGGATAATTCGTGTAACTGCAATGATCCTCCATTCTTAGGCTCTGACCATCCCTATCGTTGGTGATGTGAGCTGTCTCATCCATTGAATACACCACTTCCTTTGTGTATTTTACTTTTTTAAGGAGACTGTAAATTTCTGTGAGGAGCAAACATGAGTTACCTGTTTTCGGCATTTAGCAGAGTGCAGTGCAGGGTTTCTGTCATGTTTTTGTGTTTTTATTTTATTTTATTTTATTTTATTTATGAGTCTGGAGCTAGGGGCCATTTTATTCCTGATTTTCATACCTTCTCCTTTCTTTATGTTCTGAACCTCATAATTCTTTAAAATGTCCACATTTCCACAATTTCTTACCTCATGGGAGCAGTGGCAACATCCCTTTGTGTGTTCTCTGATTCTCTGAGTTCAGGTGGAGAGACATGGATTTTTTTTTTTTTTTTTTTGAGTTGGAGTCTCACTCGGTCGCCCAGACTGGAGTGCAGTGGCCGCTCCCGGCTCCCGCAGCTTCCACCTGCTGGGCTCCAGCGATCCTTCTTCCTCAGCCTTCCCAGTAGCTGGAACTACAGGCGCACGCTACCACGCCTGGCTCATTTTGATTTATTGTAGAGATGAGGTCTCGCTGCCCAGGTGGGTCTCGAACCCGTGGGCTCAGGCAATCCACTCACCTCAGCCTCCCAAAGGCATGGGATTACAGGCTGAGCCACCGAGCCCGGCTCAGGATTTTTTTTAATTTAATTTTTTTTTAATTTTAAAAATGTGGGATACAATTCGGGGTCAGGTTGCAAATGTGGACGAGGTGTGCCCACTTTGGCAGATTCCCACTACTGCCAATCCCACCCCACCCTCCTCTGGCAGTTTCCTGTTACTGCCAATTATTTTCGTATAGTATTGCAATAATTGTTCAAGGTCCGCTTACAAGTGAGAACATGTGGTACTCAGTTCTTTGTTTCTGTGTGGTAGGTCACTCAGTATTATAGATTCGAAGTCCATCCAGGTTGCTGTGAAATTCATAATTTTTCCCTCTTTATAGCTGTGTAATATTCCATAGTGTATATGTACCGCAGTTTTAAAATTCACTCCTCTTTCAATGGACAGCACAGTTGGCTCCATGTTTTTGCTATTGTGAACAATGCTGCAATAAACATACATGTGCAGGCATCTTTTTCATAGAGTGATTTAAGTTCCTGTGGGTATATTCCCAGTGGGGGGATTGCGGGAACAAATGGAAGGTTGATTTTTAGATCCTCTAGGAATTGTCAAACTGGTTTTCCACAGAGGCAGTATTAGTTTACACTCTCACCAACAGTGTAGAAGTGTTCTCTTTTCCCTGCATCCTCTCCAGCATCTGTTGCTTTTTAAGTTATTAATGATGGCCATCCTGACTGGAGTTCGGTGGTATCTCAGTGTGGTTTTGATTTGCATTTCTTTGAGGACTAGTGAGGCTGAACATTTTTTCATGTATCTGTTGGCTGTTCGTATGTAGTCTTTTGAAAACTATCTATTCATATCCTTTGCCCACTTTACAATGGGACTGTTTGTTTGTTTTTTTTTTCTTTTCAGCACATTTGAGTGTCTTGTAGAACCTAGATGTTAGGCCTTTGTCAGTCATATAGTTGGCAAAAATTTTTTCTCAGTCTGTGGGCTGTTTCCCTGCTTTCTTGATGGTGTCTGGCTTTGCAGAAGCTTGTCAGTTTGATTAGGTCCCACTTGTCCATCTTATCTCGAATGACCTGGGCACTTGGGGTTTTGATCAGGAATTGGTTGCCAGTTCTAATTTCCAAAAGAGTGTCTCCTGCATTATCTAAGGTTCTCATAGTTTAAGGTTTTACATTTAGGTCTCTGATCTATTTAGAGTTGACTTTTATGTATGTGATAGTGGGGGTCTTGTTTTAATCTTCCGCATGTGGTCAGCCAATTTTCCCAACACCATTTCCTACATAGGTCCTCCTCTCCCCAGTGGTTGGTGGTGGAGGCTTTGTCTATGATGAGTTGGTTGAGAAATTGAGGTTTTTCTTCTGAATCTCTGTCCTGTTCCATTGGTCTATATGCCTGTCCTGGGACCAATACCAGGTTATTTGGATTATTGTAGCCTTATAGTAAAGTTTAAAGTCTGGAACTGTGAAACCTCCTGCTTTTTTTTTTTTCCCCTGAGGATTATTTTAGCTACTCATGGCCATGTATGTTTCCTTGTGAATTCCTGTATAGTTGTATCCAGGTTTGAGAAGAATGCTACTGATAATTTAATGAGTATTGCATTAAATCTGTAGATTGCCTTGGTTAGGATGGACATCTTAAACAGTGTTGATTCTTCCAATCCATGAGCATAAAATATTTTTCCATTTGTCTGTATCACCTTTGATTTCTTTGAGCAGTGTGTTGTAGTTTTCATTGTAAAGGTCTTTCATGTCTCTGGTTAGGAAAATGCCAAAGTATTTGTTTTTATTTGTGGTTATTGTGAATGGGATTATGCTTTTTATTTGGGTTTCTGCTTATTTATTGTTGTTGTATAGAAATGTGACTATCTTTTGCACATTTATTTGATACCCCGAGACTTTACCAAAGTCCTTTATCAGTGCAAGGAGGTTTTTGACAGATTCTCTTGGGTTTTTGAAGTATAGAATCATGTCGTCTGCAAAGAGGAATAACTTGACTTCCTTTTTTCCTACGTGGATACCACTAATCTCCTTTTCATTTCTGATTGCTCTAGCTAGGACTTCCAAAACTGTATTGAAAAGGAGGCGTGAGAGTGGGCATCCTTGCCTTGTTCTGGTTTTTAGGGGAGTTGGCTCCAATTTTTGTCTGTTTAGCAGTATGCTGACTGTGGGGTTCTCGTAGATGGCTCTTACTATTTTGAGGTATGTCCCATCTATGCCTAGATGTTCGAGAGTTTTTATCAAGAAGGGGTGCTGGATTTTATCAAAAGCTTTTTCCACATCTATTGATATAATCATGTGGTTATTGTTTTTACAGCTGTTGTTATGTTTAATTATGCTTATGGTCCTGCGAACGTTAAACCAGCCCTGCATCCTGGGTAGGAAGGCTACATGACCATGGTAGATGATTTTTGAGACGTGTTGTTGGATCTGGTTTGCTAGGATCTTGTTGAGAATTTTAGCATCTTGTTCATCATGGACATTGACCTATAGTTCTCTTTCTTTGTTGAATATTACCTGGTTTGGGTATCAATGTGATGTTAGCTTCATAAAATGGTTTGAGGAGCATTCCATCTTTCTCAGTTGCCGGGGATATGTTCGATAGGATTGGTATTAGTTCCTCCTTGTATGTTTTGTAGAATTCTGCTGGAAAACCATCTGGTCCAGAACTTTTTTTGTAGGTAGATTTTTTATGACATAATCAATTTCTTGGATTGCTACTGGCCTATTTAGGGTCTCAATTTCTTCTTGTTTCAATCTGGGAAGGTTATGTGCTGTCAGAAAGTCCTCCATTTTCAAGTTTGTTTCCATACAAGTGTACATAGTAGTGTCTGATAATCTTTTGAATTCCTTCAGGGTGAGTGTTGACTTGATCTTTTCCATTTCTTAGTGTATTTATTTGGGCTTTTTCTCTCTTTTTCTCGGTCAGTCTAGCTAGGGGTGCATCAATTTTCTGTGTCTTTTCAAAGAACCAGCTTTTCGTTTTGTTGATTTTTTTGTGTTATCTTTTTGTTTTCTATGTCCCAAATTTGGGCTTTTATTTCGGTAATCTTGATTCTTCTACTGCAGCTACGGTTTTGGTAGTATTGCTTTCCAGCTTCCTTAGGTGATTTGTTAGGTTGCTAACTTGTGATCTTTCCATTTCCTTCATGTGTGTTTGTAGAGATAGGAACTCCCCTCTTAGTACAGTTTTCATGGTGTTCCAAGGTTTTGTTAAGATGTTTCTCAGTTTTCACTTGTTTCCAGGTATCTTTTAATCTCTGTTTTGATTTCCATGTTGACCCGGGAGTTGTTTAGCATCATATTGTTTAGTGTCCATGTCTTTGTGGGTTCTGGGGGAACTTTGTTGGTTTTGACATTTATTTTTATTTCACTGTGGTCTAAGAAGGTGCATGGCAGAATTTCAATCTTATGGAATTTGTTTATGCTTGCCTTTATGGCTGAGGATGCGGTTGATCTCAGAGTACATTCCATGTGGTGGTGAGTAGAATGTGTATTCCATGGTTGTTGGGTGGGGGGTTCTGTAAGTATAAATTAAGTCCATTTGGTTAAACATCATGCTGAGGTTCTGGAGCTCCTTGTTGATTTTTTTTTTTTTTGTCTTGATGGTCTGTCTAGGGTTGTGAGTCAGGTATTTAAGTCCCCAGATATGACAGAATTAGAGTCAATATCTGTTTTTAGTTTACCTAGAAGTTGCTTTATGAAAGTTGGTGCTCCTATGTTTTGTGCATATATGTTTAGGACGAATATTTCTTGTTGATGGATTGAACCTTTTTTCATTATATAGTGACCTTATGTATCTTTTAAAATTTTTGATAACTTAATGGGTATTTTGTCTCATATTAAGATTGCAACTCCTGCTTCTTTTGTATTCCATTTGCCTGAAATTTTGTTACCCATCCTTTGACTTTGAGTCTGTGAGTGTCCTTTCTGGTGTGATGAGTCTCTTGGAGACAACATACTGTTGCCTCATGATATTTTATTCATTTTGCCATTCTATATCTTTTCAGTGGTACAGTTAGTCCATTCACGTTCAAACTGTTTACTAAGATGTGAGAGTTTATCCTTGTCATGAAGTTCTTATAGTGTTTATAGTTGTTGTTGCTGTTTGTTTGTTTGCTGACTCTCTTTTTTGGGGAGTTGATTCATGTGTGTTTTTAATCTTTTTCTGCATTCTTGGGAAGGTCATTGTCTTTCTTTTTTTCTTTTCTTCTGTGTTTAGTACTTTCTTAAGTGTTTTTTGTAAAGCTGATCTGGAGGCAGCACAAGCTCTTAGGGATTTAATGTCTAGGAAGGATTTTAATTTTCCATTACTGATGATGCTTAACTTAGCTAGGTAGGTAATTCTTGGTTGAAATTGTTTATTTTTGAGAACTTTGAAGATTGGGCTCCAAGCTCTTCTAGCCTGAAGTGTTTCTGTAGATACGTCTGCTGCTATTCTAATTGGTCTTCCCTGGTAGGTAGTCTGACATTTTTCTCTTGCTGCTTTTAGGATTTTTTATTTTATACCTACTTCGTGTAGGTGAATTACTATGTGTCTAGGAGTTGGTCTTCTTATTTGTTGTCTTGCAAGGGTTCTCTGAATCTCTTGTATTTGAACAGTCACATAACTGATGAGATGAGGGAAGTTTTCTTGGATAATTTCATGGAATATGATCTCTGTCTCTCTATTTGCCTCAGAAATTCCAATTAATCTTAGAATTGGCCTCTTGAAATAATCGCTCATCTCTTGGAGGTTTTGTTGTGTCTTTTTAAGCTTCTTTTCTATGTTTTTTACAGTTTGAGTTAGTTCCATATTTTGGTCCTCAAGCTCTGAGATTCTTTCTTCTGTCTGGTTAATTATCCTTTCATACTTATCAGTTTCTTATTTATTTAATTCACTCTGCTCTTTATTGCTATTATCTCAGTTATCAATTCCTTCATTCTTTCCTCTTGTCTCTCCTCAATTCTTTTTATCTGGTGTATTAATGTCTTGTTATCTGGGCTTTTTTGTTTTGAGACCAGTCATTCTGGGGGCTCCTTATTGTTTGTGTTCTGAGGTCTATATTCTCAGTGAATATATTCCCAGAGATCTGTGTGAGTCCCATAGTCTTCTTTTGGTTTCTCTTCATTTGTGTAGATTTTCTACCCCTCCCCCTTTTTAAACCTCTTCTCTAGTTCTGTTGTCCAGGGACAGGGGGTAGCTTCTACTTCTGTTTGCTCAATCTCCTATTATTCCTTATATGGTTCTTCTGGCTTTGTTCAATTCTGGATCTGGACTGTGGGTGGGAGACTGAACTTTTTGCAGTTTTGAGATTTAATTGTGGGAGGAGCTGTGATTCAGAAACTATCTGCAGTACCCACATTCACTGACTGCTATGTGGGCCCCCTATCCTCACTTCTCACTGCCTTGCAATCTGTCCATGCCATGGGGATATGGGTTTGCCCTCCTAAAAGCAAAATGAAGTAAGAAAAAGGAAAAGAATGAAAAAAGGAAGAAGGAAGATGGGAGGAAGTTGGAGAGAAAGGAAAAGAAGAGGGAGAACAGACAGGCATACCAACTAACAAATGAAAGGAGACACAAAGACAGAATATATTTTTAAAAAACATATAGATAATCATATAAACACACAAACTGACAAAACCTCCCCTATTGATGTATTCTCCCTCAAAAATTCCCATACACAAACAGGGAGTAAAAAACAAAACAAAACAAAACAATAAAATAACAGAAACAAATCACATACCAAAGTTTAATCAAAAGCAGAGAGATGATAAAAAAACTAAAACAAAAAAAAGATCAAAATAAACAAATTTTTTATTTTGCTTGTCCAACTTCTTTTCAGCTCTGATCTCCAGCCCCTCCTCTCTGCTCTCACCTTGAGCTGATAGAGTCGCTCTCAGCATGAGTCAGATGCCCCCACGGACTACTGTGGGAGGAGGGTGAATCAGATCTGGACTCATCCGGCTTACTGCCTGTCAAATCTCTCTCAGACCTGAGGTGTCTGTGTCTGATCCAGCATGGGGAGGGGTGTCTGTCTCCCCAAGTTTGATGAGATGACCCCTAGGTCCCAAGTAGACTGGATGGAGCTGGGCAGCTCAATGCAGGTCTCTGCCTGGTCCCCAGGACAGAGAAAATGGCTGTGGTCATTGTTTCCTCACCTGTGGTGGGGCGCCTCTCCACCTCTCCCTGGCTGCTCTTTCCATGGATCTGGGGCTCCAGCCACTTTAATGTTACAGGTGATGGTGTGGGCCTGGTTCCAGGTGATGAGGATCAGCTGTATTGGGCAGGCTTTTCTCACTGGGGCTCCCATCTCAGGGTGGTGGGGGGGTTGCAGTCACCTCTGAAGGAGAGCCCCGGGTGCTTGAACCCATGTCTCCCCTCAGATGGACTTTCACTAACCCACCAGCACACACCCACTCAAGCCAAGAGTCTCTATGGATGCTAGCTTTTGCAGAGACTCTCATGGTCTGAACTGTTCCATTGCCATCTTGCTGGAAGTGATGCTTTTTTGTGTTTTTAATGATTTACGAATTGATTTTTTCCCTTTTAAAAATTTTAACTTTTTGTGTGTGTGTCAGAATCTCACTCGGTCACCCAGGTTGAAGTGCAGTGGCACACTGCTCATGACCACTGCTGCCTCAACCTGCTGGGCTCAGGCAATCTTTCTACCTCAGCCTTCCAAGTAGCTGGAACTACAGGCATGTGACTCCACGCATGGCTAATTATTTTGATTTATTGTAGAGATGAAGTATCACCATGTTGCCCAGCCTGGTCTTGTACTTGCAGGCTCAGGCAATCCTCTTGCCTCTCCCTCCCAAAGTGCTGGGATTACAGGCATGAGGCACTGCGCCCAGCTAGTTTTAACATTTTCTTACATATGGGGACTTAATCATTCATTTCTAGCAACTGTAAGAAAAAAAAATTATTTGATGCCTAGGAAGGAAATAAATATTATTAACCAAAGTGCTCTTCATCTAATGCTCTAGAAAATCATGGGAAGGGCATAGAGTAGTCTCAAAACTTTTACAAAATGGAAGTGCATAATTCAAAATCTTGGTTTTTTTTAAATTTTGTTTTCTACTTCTTCATGTAAAAAACTGCTGGTCGGCTGATGGATGCTTAACTAAAAAGAGATTATTAAACAGACATCAATAGCTTTTGTTTGTAAAGGACTTCACATGTTACAGAATTTATTAGCATCTATTTATTAGTTAGCTCAGGTTGCCATAGTGAAATATTACAGAGAGGGTGGCTTAAGCAACACAATTCTTTTTTTCTCACAGTTCTGGAGGCTGAGAGTCCAAGCTGAGGTTGTCAGCATAGTCAGGGTCTGGTGAGAGCTCTCGTCCTAGTTTGCAGATGGTCTTCTCATTGTCCTTAGATGGCCCTCTTTTCTGTGTGCACCCACAAAGGAGGGAGGGAGAGAAAGTGAGTTAATTCTCTGGTGTACCTTTTCATAAAGACACTGAAACTATTTATCAGGGACCCACCCTTATAATCTGATTTAACTTTCATTATCCCTTTACAAGTACCATTTCCAAATGTTGCTACACTGACAGTCAAGGTTTCTGCACACAAATTTTGGAGAAACAAGCGTCTATATTCGGCTGTTGGCACCTGTAATACTCAGATCAGTAAAGACAGAAGGACAAGAATTCACACAATTTGCCAGCGAAAGCACTGAATAGCAGAGAACTTAAGGGTAGTTTCAAATTGTAGAAGCAGTGAAAGTTAGAATTGAGATCAGAACTAATGTCTCAATATTTCTTCTCCATTTTTTTTTTTTTTTGTCTGTTGCAGGTGTTGGTGCCAAGTTTGAGCTTAATGAGGAAGTCTTGTGAAATCTGAAGGGAAAAAAAATCTAGGTTATATAAATTTTAGAAGGAAAAGGGTGAAACATTTACCCCCCTTTATTTTAATCTTTTAGAAAATAATTTTCCAGAGACATCTAAGACCCTAGGCAGATGGTTAGAAAAGAAAAATAGAAAGGAGACAAATGATAATAAGACTTCCAGGCATTCATACCTATTGACTTTGAATAGACAACAGTGGACCCAGTTGGAATAGCATAGAGATGTATTCTGGATCAGAAAGTTTGTTATGAGCTACTTTTTAAAAAACTGTTATTTTTAGAAGTATTGTGGTTATTGTATCAGATAATTCCTAGTTGTTAACACTGGTCTTCTAAACATTCACTTCTGTAAGCATTTGTTAACAAAAATGTTTCTCTTTAAGAGGCTAAGAAGCAAGAACAACATGTCTATGTTAAGTATTTTTAGCTAATAAGATAAAGTTAGTTAGATATAAGGTAGTATTTTGGGGAAAATGTTTTTACTACTTTATAACATTTATTCTTATCCTCAAAAAAAAAATAAAAACCAGAACAGCAATCACAAACCAGCCTTCTTGATTTCTAAAGATTCTATTTTTTAATGATTAGCTTTTCCCTCTCTTCCTTCTCCTCCTTCTTTACAAGATCAATCTGTAGCTTTGGTGGAGTGACTGAGTAGGCGTGCACTTTTCTTCGAAGTCAGGATGTTTCTGACTTTTCTGCGTTCACAAGACATCTCATTTTGCTCACCACCTACTTCACTTGACTCAAAAGGAAGCCTCTGTCCACACTCTGTAGGCTTATCTCACACTCTTTCCACTGCACAGTCAGGGCCTATTCTTAGTGACCCAGGCTCTTCCGTAATGAGGTCTTGCAAAGCACAGTTCCTTTGAGGAAGGAAAGGATGTAGACCTTCCTCCTACCTTATAAAATATTCAGTGGCTTCCAAGTGCTCACAGGATCAAGTATGAACTCAGTAAATCTCCCCAGGAAGTTCTGAGGTGAGAACTCTCTTTCACAGCCTTCACTCAATCACCTCCCCGCATTCACGCTAAATGTCCCTGCCTCAACAAAGGCCAGGCTGTTTCTTGAGCCCTGTTTATTTCTTTTCTTTTTAAATGTGGTAAAAAAAAAAAAATATGACATCAAATTTACCATTGCAACCAAATTAGTGTACAGAGCAGCAGCATTAACTATATGCACATTGTTGTGTAACAGATCTCTAGAATATTTCATCGTGCGAAACTAAAACTCTATACCTGCTGAGCAACAAATTTCCTTTTCTGCCTATCGCTTGACAAGCAGTATTCTATTTTCTGTCTATAAGAGTTTGACTAAGTTAGATACCTCGTAAGTGGAAGAACACAGTGTTTGTCTTTTTCTGCCTGGCTTATTATACTTAGCCTGGTGTCATCAAGATAAATCCATATTGCAGCACATAGGAGGATTTCTTTCTTTTTTAAGGGTGGGTAATATTTCATTGCATATAACTTACACTACATTTTGCTTATCTATTCATCTCTCTATGAGGATGCAGGTTGTTTCCACCTCTTGTTTACTGTAAATACCTTTATTTTCTTTTTTATTTTAAAGATGTGGGGTACAATTCATGATTAAGTACACAAGTGGTCATTGTACAGGTAAAATTTGGGCTGCTCTTCAGTCTCCACTCTGTCAGGCCTAAACTTATTGATATCGTGTTCCCTAGCCCCCACTGGCAGTGTCCGGCTACTGCCAAACCCTTTCTTAAAGTATTATGGTAAATGTTCAGAAACCACTTATGAGTGAGAATATGTGGTACACTATTCTTTGTTTCTGTAATAGATCACTGAGTATGATAGAAAATATATTCCACCTTGTATATGTACCACATTTTTTTAGCCAGTCAAGTTTCAGAGGGCAGTATGGTTGATTCCATGTTTTTGCTATTGTGAATAGTGCTGCAATAAACTTACATGTGCAGGTATCTTTTTTTGTAGAATGATTTGAGTTCCTCTGATCATTCTTACCAGGGTTAGGTAGTATCTCAATGTGGTTTTGATATGCATTTCTCTGATGATTAGTGAGGCTGAGCACTTTTTCATGTGTCTCCTGGCAACCGATATATCTTCTTTTGAGGAGTATCTATTCATGTTTTTTGTCATTAAAATTTTTTTTTTTTTATTTTAAAGATGTGAGGTACAGTTCAGGATTAGGCATACAAACACTGATTATGCAGAAACCCTTGTTGATGAGGTGTGCCCCTCCATCCCCTAGAAGTTTCCCTCAACTGCCAATCCAACCCCTCCTCCCCTGGCGGTTTCCCACTCCTGCCAATCCCTTTCTTAGAGTTTATTATAATTGTTCAAGGTCCACTAAAGAGTGAGAACATATGGTACTCTGTTCTTTGTTTCTGTAATAGATCACTGATACATATTAAATTCATCCAAGTTGCTGCGAAGTCCGTATGTTTTGTTCTTCTTTATGGCTTCATAATATACCATTGTGTATACAAACCACATTTTTTTAAATCCAGTTCAGCTTCGATGGGGAGCAAGGTTGGTTCCATGCTTTTGCTAGATCTTTCAGAAATCACCCCATTGTCTTTCAAAGAGGTTGCACTACTTTGCATTCCCACCAGCAGTGTAGAAGCGTTCCTTTTTCTCTGCATCTTCGTCAGCATCTGTTGTTTGTTTTTATTAATGATGACCATTCTTGCTGGGGTGAGGTGGTATCTCAATGTGGTTTTGATTTGCATTTCTCTGATGATGAGTGAGGCTGAGCACTTTTTCATGTGCCTGTTGGCTGCCCATATCTCTTCTTTCGAGAGGTGTCTATTCATTTCTTTTGCCCACTTTTTAATGGGGCTGTTTGTTTTTTTTCCTTTCAGCGCATTTGTGTTCCTCGTACATCCTAGATGTTAGGCTGTTGTCAGACATACAGTTAGCAAATATTCTTTCCCATTCTGTGGGCTGTCTCCCTGCTCTTTTGATGGCTTCTTTTACTTTACAGAAGCTTGTCAGTTTGATGAGGTCTCACTTGTCTATTTTATTACTTATGGTATGGGCACTTAAGGTTTTGATCAGGCATTGGTTGCCAGTTCCACTTTTCATAAGAGTGTCTCCTGAATTTTCGAAGGGGTTTTTTTTTTCTTTCTTTTTTTTAATGGCTATTGTGAATTGGGTTGTGCTTTTTATTTGGGTCCCTGCCTTCTTGTTCTTCGTGTATAAAAAGAAGAATGCAGCTATCTTTTGTACATTTATTTTGTACCCTGAGACTTTGTCAAAGTCCTTTATCAGTACAAGCAGTTTTTTGACAGCTAATTTTGGATTTTTGAGGTATAGGATTGTATCATCAACCAAGAGGGTTAACTTGCCTTCTTCTTTTCCTATTTGTATACCCCTGATTTCCTTCTCTTGTCTAATCGCCCGAGCTAGGACTTCCAACAAAATGTTGAATGAGAGTGGTGAGAGTGGGCAGGTTTTTCTTGTTCTAGTTTTCGTGGGAAATGTTTACAGTTTCTGTCCCATCTTGCAGTATGTTAGCTGTGAATTTATTGTGGATGGCACTTACTATTTTGAGGTATGTTCCTTCTATACTAGGTGTTTGAGGGCTTTTATCAAGAAGGGATGCTGGATTTTATCAAAAGCTTTTTCTGCATCAAATGATATAATCTTGTGGTTCTTGTTTTTACAACTGTTGATGTATTTCATTACTTTTATGATATTGTGGATGTGGAAACTAGCCCTGCACACTTGGTCATGTGGATGATTTTTGAGATGTGTTGTTGGGTCCAATTTGCTAGAATATTTTTGAGAATTTTTGTATCTATGTTCATTAGGGGTATTGGTCTGTAGTTCTCTCCTTTTTGTTGAATCTTTATGTGGTTTGGGTAGTAGTGTGATGATATCTTCTTAAAATGATTTGTAGAGAAGTCCATCTTTCTCAATTACCTGGAATACTTTCAATGGGATTGGTAGAAGCTCCTCTTTGTTCATTTTGTTGAATTCTGCTTGAAAGTCATCTGGTCCTGGGCTTTTTTTTCTTTTTGGTAGGTTGTTTTCTTATGACAGAGCCAATTTCCTGGGTTGGCATTGGTCTATTTATTGTCTCAGTGTCTTCTTATTTCAACCTTGGGAGGTTGTGTGATGTCAGAAAGTCCTCCATTTCATTTAGGTTATAAAGTTTGTTTCCATACAGGTATGCATATTATCTCGAACAATCTTTGTATTTCTTTGGAATCACCTGTGATATATTTGCATTTCTGATTGTGTTTATTTGGGTTTTTTCTCCTTTTTATGTTCCGCATTTGGGTTTTTATTTTGGTGATCTGTATTCTTCTGCTAAATTGAGAGTTTTAATTACCTTGTCTTTCCAGACCTTTAGGTGATTTGTTAGGCTGCTAACTTGTGATCTTTCCATTTTCTTGATGTATGTTCATAGAGATATAAATTCCCCTCCTAGAAATGCTTTTCTGGCATCCTAGAGGTTTTGGTAACAAGTTTTGTTTCCAGGAATCTTTTAATTTCTGTTTTGATTTCAGTGTTGACTCAATAGTCATTTGGCTGTTAAGTGTCCACGTCTTTGTAGGTTTGGGGGGAATTTTATTGGTTTTGATATTTATTTATATTCCACTGTGTTCTGAGAAGGGGCATGGCAATAATTTGATCTTATGAAATTTGTTTATGCTTGATTTATGGCCAAGGATGTGCTCAATCTTCGAGTACATGCCATGTGGTGATGAGTAGAATGTATATTCTGTGGTTTTTTGGGTGTAGAGTTATATAGGTATCTATTAAGTCCATTTGGTCAAGTGTCATGTTGAGGTTCCAGACCTCTTTGTTGACTTTTTTGCCTTGATGATCTATATAGGGTTGTTAGTGGAGTATTTAAGTCCCTAGCTATGACATTGTTTAAGTCAGTATCATTTTAAAATTTACTTAGTAGTTGCTTTATAAAGGTCGGTGCTCCAGTGTTGGGTGCATATATATCTGGGGTGGATATTTCTTCTTAATGGTTTGAACCTTTTATCATTAGGTATTGTCCTGTATTTTAAAAAAAATTGATATCTCAAAGGTGTTTTGTCTGATAATTATATCACAACTTCTGTCTTCCTTTGTGGCCCATTCACCTGGAAATTTGTTTTCCAACCTCTAACTTTGAGTCTGTGTGCATCCCTTGTGGTGAGATGAGTTTCCTAGATGCAGCAAATTATAAATCGTGGTTTCTTGTCCAGCTTGCCATTCTGTGTCTTTTCACTGGTGCCTTTAGTCTACTCACCTTCAGGCTGATTATTGAAATGTGACTGTTAATCTCCATCATGAGGTTCTTATTAAGTTTTTTCTTTGTTTATGTGTTTTATTTTACTATCTGAGTTGATGCATGTGTGTGTTTTCAAGTTTGCATTCGCAATGCATTCTCTGTTTTTTCTGTATTATGCTGTTTTCTTGGGAAAAATGTTTTCCCAAGAACATTGTGGTCATTTTTTTTTCTTCTCTGCTTAATACCTTTTTGAGCATCTTCTGTAGAGCTGGTCTGGAAGCTGCATCATCTCTTAGGGGGTAGATGTCTGGGAAATATTTTAATTCTCCATTGCTGATAGAACTGAGCTTCACTGAGTAGGAAATTCTTGGTTGAAATTGTTTATATTTGAGGACTTTGAATATAGGACTCCATTCCCTTCTAGCTTGTAGTGTTTCTGCCAATAGATCTGCTGCTATTCTGACTGGTTTTTCCTCTTCTCTCTTGATGCCTTTGCAATATTTTCTTTTGTGCTTACTTTGTGTAGGTTAGTTGCTATGTGTTTAAGAATTGGTCTTCTCATTTGATGTCTTGTGGAAGTTCTCTGTATCTCTTGTATTTGGAGTGTCACATCTCTGGTGAGATGGGGAACATTTTCTTGGCTAACCTCCTGTAATACTTGCTCCAATGTATTCTCCATTTCCCTTTCTTCTTCTGGGACATCAGTCAGCTGTAGGTTCAGTCTCTTGATAT
Organism: Carlito syrichta; assembly: GCF_000164805.1. Lineage (NCBI taxonomy): Eukaryota > Metazoa > Chordata > Mammalia > Primates > Tarsiidae > Carlito > Carlito syrichta. The sequence goes on along the minus strand of NW_007246703.1, from coordinate 767,238 downwards.
AATCTCACATCTCTTAGAGGCTTTGTTGTTTCATTCTGAGTTTTCTTTCTATGTCTTTTACAGATGGATTAATTCCATGTTTTGTTCTTCAAGTTCTGAGATTATTTCTTCTGCTTGATTAATTTGCTTTTCATGCTTGTCATCTTGCTATTTATTTCCTGAATGAAATGCTTTATGGCCAAAATCTCTGTTACAAGTAGTTTCAGTGTTTCATCTTGTTTTTCTTGAGTCTTATTCACTCTTTCCATCCATTTCCTAATTCCTGTTGTATTCTGGGGCCAGTCATTGATGACTTCCATTGTTTGGGCTCTTAGGTCTGACTTCTCAGGTATTTTCTCTTTGTTACACCTGGGATTACCTGTTTAACTCCATTGATTTTTTTCTTCATTTGTGACAGATCTTTTTCTTTCTTTTTAGTTCTGTTATTCAGTGGCAGCAGGAGAGGTTTTTACTTCTGATGTATACTCAACCCTCTAGTCTTCCATGATCAGGGCTTTGAATTTGTTCTCTTAAAACTGGGCTGTGGATGGGAAACTTTGCTGTCTTTTGTAGTTTTGAGAGTTGAATAAGGTGGAGCTTGGGGAGCTAGGTTTCATAAACTACTTGTAAATCACAATGTTCACTGTGACTGATTGTGATATTGGTTCCCTGAGACCCACTCCTCACCACCTCTCTATGTGATGATGCACTGGGTACATATGTACCCCCTTAGTCTAAGATACGGTAACAGCAATGTGGAGAACAGAGAAAAGTAGAATGAAATGAGATGCTACAATTTTTTTAAAAATTATAGAACAACAAAAGTAGAAACCAAAGCAAAAAACAACTAAGCGCACACAGACAAACACACACACACATACACACACACACACACACACACACACACACACACACACTACAACAAACTGGAATAGCAACAAAGAAAATCAAAACAAAAACAGGAAAACCAAACACACACACACACACAAACACACACACACACACACACACACACACACACACCCAACCCTATATGAAAGAATAAAAAGAGGAAAACAGAAGAAAATAAAAAAGAAAATTGAACCCTCACATATGTATTCACACACACATTGAACTAAAAAAAAAAAAAAAAAAAACCCAAAACTGGAAACTTGCTGCCAGTCAGGCATTGCAGTGGTGAGGGATAGTATAGAGCTTGCAGTGTCTCCCAGCAGCTTCTTCCTGAGAAGGGCTTTGTTGATTTTTTAAAAATGGTGCTTGGATTCTGCATCCCAGAAAGCACTAGGGACCAAGTAGAGCAGCTGAGTCACCAGTTGCTTCACCAGGAGAGCCCTGGCCACTAACTCCCATGCCCCTATTCAGTCAGTCACTCACATACCCACTTATTCACCAACACATATGCTTCGTCTGACTGTCTCTGGTGCCATCTTCCCAAGAATCAGATCCAAATTTTCAATGAAGTTAGTATTCAAATAATTCTTTTGTTCCTTTCCTTTTTTATTTTTCAACCCGTGAAAAATAAGACACTCTATGTCTTTTGATTAGGGAGTTTAGTCCATTACATCTAAAGTAATTACTGATAGGGAATGATTCATTGTTGCCAATTTTTAAATTGTATTTCCTTAATTCTGTTATTCTTTTTGTCTATATTTTCCTATCTTGCTATCTTTCTTTGTGTTTTCTTGATTTTTTAAATTTGTTTTTGCTTTGGTTCTTTTAATTTTTAAAATAATTGTGTAGATATTTTTGTGTATCTGGTTACTTGGAGGCTTAGATAAGACATCTTATAGTATTATAGTTTATGTTAAGCTGATAGCAACTCAAGTTCAATAATATACTAAACATACAATTAAAATTTTCCCCATACATTTATGTTATTTTTGCCATAATTTATACATATATTCACATTGTGTATCTTTCAGCATATTTCAGTAGTTATTTTTAATGCTTTTGTTTTTTAACTTTTATAATGAAAGTCAAGTGGTCTGCTCACAGCTATTACAGTAGTAGAGTATCTGTGTCTACATATTTTCCAATGAGTTTCATATTTTCATATACTATCATCTTTCTGTGGATTCCCTTTTGCATTTCTTGCATGACAGGTCTAGAATGATGAACTCCTTCAACTTTTATTTGTTTGGGAATGTCTTTATCTTCTTTTAGCTTTGAAAGAGAGTTTTTCCAGATAGTTTTCTGGTTACCAGTTTTATTTTTAATTTTAGCACTTTGAATGTATTATCTTACTCCTTCTAATCTGCAATGATTCTCTTGAAGTTTTTAAAGTCTTATAGAGGTTCCTTTGTATGTGACAAGTCACTTTTTTCTTGTTGCCTTCAGAGTTTTTCTCTTTGTCTTTGACTTTTAACAATTGAAGATTATGTGTTTAGCCATGCATTTATTTGACTTAATCTTATATTTGATGTCCTTTGAGTTTCTGGGATCTAGATGTCCATTTATTTCCACAGATTTAGTAAGTTTTGGCCACTATTTGTTTGAATGACTTTCTGGTTCTTTCTCTCTTTCTTTCCTGGGACTTCAGAATGTGTATGCTGGTTGGCTTGATGGTGTCTCACAATTCCCTTAAACTTTCTTTATTCTCTTTCAATTTCTTTGTTTCTATACTCCTCTGTTTGTATTATTTTCAGTGATTTGTCACAGAGCTAGCTGATTCATTTGTTTGATTTAGTCTGCAGTTGAACGTCTCTAGTGATTTTTTCAGCACATGATCTTCAACTTTGTAATATTTCCTATCTCTGCTGAAATTCTCACTTTTGTCCTTGATAAGAGTCTTATGAAAGCTATTGTTAATTCTCTGTTGAATAAATCATGTGAAGTTGGTTTCTGGATATTTATCTTGTTCCTTTATTTAGAACACTCTTATTTGTTTCCTTATTTTTCTTAATTGTTTGTGCTGGTGTCTGCACATTATATAAGCAAGCTCCTCTCCCTGTCTTCATGAGTTGGCTTCATACAAGAGAGCACTCTCACTGATTAGTCTAGCCAGATATTTTGGTGGCTTCTATCAACTCTTTTCCTCCTAAAGGAGAAGAGTAAACTGTGATTTTTTGGGTCAACTTATTCTGTGCTGAGCTAGGGAGGGGTTAACCATGGTGTCTACAAGCTCAGCCACTACTTCCATTTGCTCCCAGGCATCTAAGCTGTACTGGACCTGAGTAAATTGAGACTGATGAGACATATGTTAGTTCCTTTGGCATTCATAGAAATGTTGTGATAAGCAAAACATGAATCAAATTTTTCCTCTTTATGAGAAGCCAGAAGCTTCAATTTTTTATTTGCTTGCTTTGTGCTGAGTGAGGGTAGGACCACTGGCATCTACCAGTCCAAGATGTCATTACTGTGATCTTTCAGGAAGTTAGACTGTGCTAGACCCATCAGAGCCACAAGACTGATAAGACAGAAACCAGCTTTCTGGAAGCCTCCTTGGTAAAATGAAGTGCTGAACACACACACACTAGACCCTTCTCTTGGTTGGGTAAAGCTAGTGGGTAAAGAGGCTATTTTTGAACCTATGGCACTGCAACAAGGAAATATCTTTTGTTAGAGAGTGTCCTGAATTTACCTACTGGCTTTTATGAGTCTGTTTAGGCATACTCCTGAGATGCAGGGGTCTTTTAATTAGTTTGTCATTATTCACAAAGTGAGTTTATAAATTGTTGTTTACTCAGTGCAACTGTTGGGGGAAAGAGTGTCCAAAGCTTCCTACTCTCCCATCTTACTGATGTCACTTTTACTCTTTTTTTGTAATGTGTGTCTTCTGTAGGTATGTTCTTTGTTGTTACTAAGATACAACAAAATATTTTATAGTTATAATAATCTATTTTAAAGTGATAACTTTAGACAAAAACTCTTCTTCTTCATTCTCCTCTTTGCTTTATCAATGTCTTAAATTATATATTTGATACTTTTATTCATTAACATAGCTTTATGGTTATACAGTAAGTTGCCTACTTATGAATGAGTTCCATTCTGAGAGCACATTTGCATGTCCAATTTGTTTGCAAATCCAACATATTTAGTCTAGGTACTCGACCAACACAATCCACTATATAGTACTGTACTGTAATAGGTTTACAATACTTTTCACACAAATAATACATAATAAGCAAATAAACACAAAAAACAAAGAAAACATTTTTAATTTTATAGTACAGTACCTGAAAAGTACAGTAGTACAGTATAAGTACAACAGCTGGCATGCAGGGGCTGACATTGAGTGAAGACGTAAGAATAGATACTAACTGGAGGAGGGAGAAGAGATGAAAGATGGTAGAGCTAAAAGATCATCAGCAATAGAAGACAGAGGGCAAGTTGCAATTTCACTAATGTCTGATGTTGATGACTCAGGTTCTGGTTCCTTACTGGATTCAATTTTATCTACCCTACTGAAGAAATAATTCAGCAATGTTTGGGTAGTTCTGTACTCTATACAGTGAAGCAGACAGAAGCACAACCACTTATAGAGGATTGTACACACATGACAATGTATACCATACACATGAGCTAACTTATGTGATTGGACATGCAAATGCACTTTTGCATCTTTGAAAGTTTGCAGCTTGAAGACTTCTATATAGGAAGTTTACTGTAGTTAGTTTTATGCATTTATATTTTAAATTTTATAATGTGTCTACTGGGAAATTTACTGATAATTTTATGGGAGTTATCTTCTATATTATAAGTAACTTTTTCCTTGTTGCTTTCAAGATTCTCTCTGGTCTTTGACTTCTGTCAACTTGATTAAAATGTAAGTTGGAATAATAGTTTTGGGTTTTATCTTATTTGAAGTATTTTAAGTTTCTTAAATTTGAATGTTTATTTGTCTCCTCAAAGTGGAGAACCATTTGGCCATTATTTTAAAAAAACATTTTTTTTTCCTTCATTCTCTTCTCTTCTTCTGGTACTTTTATAATGAATATGTTTGTTCACTTGACGGCATTATGTAAGATCTGCAGATTTTCTTCATTTTTCTCTTATTGTTTTTGTTGTTTCTGTTTCTCTGAATCAATAATTTCAAATAACTTGTCTTTAAGTTCACTGATTCTTTCTTCTGCTGAATAAAGACTGCTATTAAAACTCTCTAGTAAAGTTTTCAATTCAGTTATTCTATTTTTTACTTTCAGAATTTCTGTTTAGATCTTTCTCATAGTTTCTCTTTTTGGATATTTTCATTTTATTCAAGTGTTGTTCACATTGTTTAGCAGTCTATGTATCTTGCAACTCATTGAAATTCTTTAAGATAATTGAATTCATCAATAAATTCCTATATTTATGTTTCTTTAAGGATAATTTCCTAGAGATTTTTTCTCTAGATTAGGCTCATTTTCATGTTTCTTCTTATGCCTATTATTTTCTGTTGAGATTTGATTATTTGGAAAACAGCTACCTCTCTCAGACTATAAGGACTACCTTTGTACAGGGAAAGATCTTTACCACTGATCCAGGGTAGAGATACTGCGGCCCTTTTAAGTCTTTTCAAAAAGCATCTTATCTGGACTTATGTGTGTAATTACCCAATTAGAAAACTCAGCAGTTTTGGTTTTGGTTTTTACTCAAGATCATAATCTCTTGCTCCTATGTCTGTGGTCCTGCAGATTCTCTGGTGCTGTAACAAGCCACTGAACTCTCCTTTTGTTTCTCAAGCACCCTCAGGCATTTAAAGTACACCAGTTGCCCAAGAGTTCACTTAGGTGAGATGGAAACTAGTCCTTAGACCAGCAGTCTCCAACAGTTTTGGTGTGAGAGATTGGTTTTGTGGAAACTTTTTCCATGGACCATGAGAGGGAAGATTTTGTGATTATTCAATCTCATTTCATTTATTACACACTTTACTTCTCTTATTATCACTTTATAATATATAAGTAATTATGTAACTCACCATAATGAGAATCAGTGGGAGCCCTAAGCTTGTTTTCCTGTAACTAGCAAGTCCCATCGGGGGGTGATGGAGACCGGGGCACTTAGAGTGTGCTGCTTACATCCAGCGTATTGGTTGCTGTCACTACAGAAAACCCAGTTTCACAAAGATAAGATGTTGGAAATGGAAACAGGCTTTTCAGTGCTGATCCCACAGAAGGCAGAGCTTAGGTTGTAATGCTAGTGATGTGGAGTGGCTGTGTATACGTTGAAACTTTGCTCACTTGCCCATTCACTGCTCATTGCCTGCTGTGTGGTCCAGTTCCCAACAGGCCACAAAACTGTTACTAGTCCATTGTCTGGTGGTTGGGAACCCCTGCCTTAGAAAGCATCATTGAAAAACCAGAACATTTTATGTACATTCTACTTTTCTCGTGTCTTCTCACGGGAGAAAAGGTGACTTGGGCAGCTTCTTCTGATGACACCGATCTGTGTTAGCTTGTGGGGAGTGCTGTTCTGGGTAAAATGCAACAGCTTTCTTACTCATTTCAATGGTAATCTTATTGGTTTTGGAGTACTGTGACTTTTTGTTTCCAGAGTATCCATAAAGTCTTTTGAATATATATTGCTGCTAAGTTAGTCCCTCTGTGGAGGAATGGGTCTAGGACTTCTTATTCCACCAGCTTGCTAATGAAACGCGTTTCAAAACTTTAGAATCTTAAAACACTTTTCATTTTATAAAAAAACAAACAAACACACTCTTATCAGATAAACTTTACAATCCACAGAAATCTATAGGGAATAACCCATAATGTCTCTTTGCTTTAGTACCTTTGATTTCAATAATTTTCTATGCATTTTAAAAGAAGCATGCCATATTTAAAATAACATACTAAACACTCTCCATAAAATTATAAACTATGCAGTAGAAATTGCATGATTTTCAAACATATGAATATTTTGTAATTCACTTGAGTATTGCCTAATGTTGAGACATTGTAATATTTTCTTTCATGCCATTATCAATAAGAGAGCAATGAACATCTTTGCCTATGCACGTTTAACAGAACTGAGAAGTGCTGTAGTGTAATAACTAAAAATATAGGACATATCTTAGGTCTCCTTAGCAGCGGTGTAGCTTTAGACAATTTACTTAATGTCCTGTTTCTGGTTTCTCACCTGTCAGATCAGGTAATAGAATATACCACTCAGTGTTTTTGAATGGAATAAGTGAATTTATATGCTTAAGGCAATTGTATCATTGCTTTAAAAATTGAGTGTTCAGGAAAGTTGACTGTCACATCTGCAACTACTACTATTCAGTTGACACTAGCAATGGAAGTGTAGACAACATTTAAGGCATGTTATTTATTGATATTGTTCTTTTAATTGAGGTTTTTTGAATCATACTTAGACTGATAGGCTTCTTTTATTATGCATATTTATGCTATATAAAATTATTTTATAGTTTTTCTAAGGTTCTTAGTATGCTGTGCAATGAAAGTCAAAAAATTCAAGCATTTAAAATTTTTCATTATCCCTGAATAAGCTGTAGTCAACTGTCAAGTTTTGAGTGGTGCCAAGACAATAAATTTTCATTCTTCTCAACCATAATCACTCATCTAGGAGCAATTATTGATAAGCTTCTATTTGGAAAACGAGGCAAGACTATGACTTTGGAGTGTGAGGAACGTGAATTATTTCCCCTATATAACAAATAAGCACTATTGTTGAGCTTTTTGCTAAGACTAACTTTGCTTTTTCCTGTCTGTTTTGAACATACAGTCAATGATAAACTGTAAAAGTCACTCTATATTTGAGAAATATGAACTGTGAGTCATGATAAAAATAGTGAAAGAAAAATGAAATGCCTTTGTTTGCAATTGCAGCCCCTATAATTTAATATTTTCTCATATAATAATCACTGTTTAGTGTAAAATCAAGTCGTTTCCAATTTTTCATTCTTCCATGCCAGTGACGAATGGCAGGGTATTATAATTGTGAAGAGGTAACATACATGAGTCAACATTGGATCAAGGAGGCAGAATCACTGTAGGTATTATAAAATAACAGATCTATTATGTAAATAAGACTTCACTCAATTGCGGGTGTGCTAGAAAAATAAGTATCTGAAAGGAGAATAGAATAACTAGTGTAATGTTTCAGTTGGCATCAGCGTAACCGTGTCAATAAACTACAAATCACCACATGTCAAAATGAAAAGTTGGGCAGACTGGTCATAGAACAATGTCAAAAATACAAATAGATCCTACACAATGGGCAGGATGCAAGGCACAGGCTAAGGAAATTGCTCAAGGGTAATGTCAGTTGAAATGACTTTGCTGATCCACTTCTCTTATACAGAATAAATGTATGTTGAGTCATGGGCTGAAAGAATAATATTTTAGTTGCTCTGGCCAAAATTAGGCAGGGCAAGAAGAAGTAAGAAAAAAAGCATAAATTGTGGCATGCATTTGAAAAAAAAGCTGAAGGAAATTCATTTACTAGAAAGAACCATAATATGCTATTTTATTGTTTGCATTTTTTCACAGAACTTGGTTTTAAGATATCTCTTCAACTGAGTAGTGAATGAATGGAAAAAAAATATTCCATGCCAAACATAATCAAAAGTGACCTGGGGTGGCAAACCGATATCAGAAACAACAGACTTTATGTCAAGCAAGAATTTCAAAAAACAAAGAAATACATTATATAATTATAAAAGGTTTAATTCACCAAGAAGATATAACAATTAGCAGCATATATGCACCAAATCTCAGAACTTCAAAATATATGAAGGAAACATTGACAGAATTGAAAGAAATAAGCACACAATAATAGTTTAAGATTTCAATACATTATTTTCAAGAATGAATAGAATAATCAGATAGAAGATAAGTAATCATTATGAAAATGCAAGTAAAAACTCCAATATCACTAAAATGGTTATTATTTTTTTAATTACTATAAAATGACAAATGGAGAAAATGGAACCCTGATGCACTGCGGGTGGGAATGTAAAATCATGCAACCACTATGGAAGAGAGTATGGTGCTTTCTCAGAATTAAAAATAGAACTACCATATGATCCAACAATTCCATTTTGAATATGTACACACCAGGTTTAAATCAAGGACACACATATATATTTGTTTATTAACAGTCACAATGTGGCAGCAACCCAAGTGCCCATCGATAAATGAACAGAAACACGAAATGTGGTATAAACCACATTACAATGGAATATTATTTAGTCTTGAAAATAAAATTTTGACATATGCTACAATGCTGAAGAAATTTTTAAAGACAAATGAAAAAGAGGCAAACTGTTTTCATATAATATAAAAATATTATCTATTATTATATTTTTTAGTGTTATAAAAAGTAAATACTACTCAAAGTTGTTTACATTCAATGCAATCCCTATAAAAACCCATCAAAATAATTCTATTTATACACATTTGCTTTTGTTGTCTGTGCAGTTGAGGTCTTATTTTTTTAAAATCTTGCTTAATATAACAAATAATTTCCTTTACATTTTATTTTGTTTCACAGCTTCAGGTCTTACATTAAGTCCTTATTTTATTTCGAGTAGATCTTTGTAGATGGCAAAATATAGGGATCTAGTTCTATTATTTTGCGTTTGCATACTTAGTTTTCTAAGCATTATTTATTGAATAAACTGACTTTTCCCCAGTGTGTATTTTTGGCACCTTTTTGGAAAATCAATTGGTGGTAGATGTGTGTCTTTATTTCTGGATTCTTTATTCTGCTCCATTGGTCCCTGTGTTTCTTTTTATGCCAGTATTATGCTGTTATAGTTAATATAGCCTTGTAGTGTATTTTGCAGTCAGGCAGCATGATGTATCCATTGCTTTTGTGATTTGGGGTCTTCAAACTAGAAAGTTTGTGCAAATAGAACAATCAACAGTAAAGAAAACAAACTGAAGTATAAGAGAAAATATTTGTGACTTGTATGTCTAATCAAAATTGATGTCCAGAATATATAAGTAACTCGTATAACTCAACAGCAACAAAAATCAGCAACCTGATTTTTAAAAATGGGCAAAGGACTTGAATAGATATTTCTCCAAAAATGTATACAAATGGATGATAAGCATATGAAAAGATGCTCCAACATCATTAATCCTTAGAAAAATGCATACCAAAACCATAATGAGATACCACCTCATACTTAATAGGATGACTATTACAAAATTGATAACAAAATATAAATAATAAATATTAGTGAAGATACAGAGAAACTGAAATCCTTGTGCTTTGCTAGTGGGAATGTAAAATGGTGCAGCTACTGTGGAAAACAGTATGACAATTCCTCAAAAAAAATTACATTATTACCATATGATCAAGCAATCCCATTTCTGGGTATATACCTAGAAAAAAATGAAAGAAGGAAAGCAAACAAATATTAGTACAGCCATATGCATGGCAGCATTATTTACACTAGCCAAATGTGGAAGCAACCCAAATGTCTATGAGTGGATTAACAGATAAACAGAATGTTGTATATAAATATAAACGAACGACTATTCAACTTTTAAAAGGAAGGAAATTCAGACACATCATGCTACAATGAGAATAAACTTTGAAGACATTCAACTAAGTGAAACAAACTAAACACACACACACACACACACACACACACACACACACACACACAAATACTCTATGATTCCTCTAGTATGTGGTTCTTAAAGAGGTCGAATTTATAGAGACAAAAGTAGAAAGGTGATTACCAGGAGCTCAGTGGTAGGGAGTACCAGGGAGTTAGTGTTTAATGGACAGAGTTTTAGTTTGGGGAGAAGAGAAACCTCTGTGGATGGATCATGGTGACAGTTGCATAGTAACTTGAATGCACTTAATACCACTGAACTGTACACTTAAATTAATTAAAATGGTAAATTTTATGTGTGTATTTTATTTTATGTATGTATGTAAAATATCTATGCATATTTTACCAACATTTGAAAAAATAAAAGATTTTTTTTTAAATGAGCAAAATAAATTGTCCTGTCTGATCAGGAAGAACAAGGTAAAAATGATACAAGTTACAAGAAAGGAGATATATATTTAAATGTGGTGGCATTTTAAAAACATGGATTATCATATAAAATGATTTAATCACATTTGAAAATCTAGATGAAATAAACTATTTTAAAAATGATAAAAATTAACTTAAAAATCTATTGGAGCTTTGAGTAGATTAATATTCTTCAGATAATTGAATACTTAGTAAATGTCACTAAGCAATGCAAAAACCTGAATAGGTTTGATAGTAAATTAAAAATTTAAAGCAAAGAGGGCAAACAGACTGACAAATGAATCCTTGCAGTATCCAAATTAGTGCTTATTATAGAAAATATTATAAAAATTAAAAACCCTTTTTTATTAAATATATTTTCTAGCTAAATTTTACAAGCTTAACATTTAATACAAAAGGTGAAAAAATATAGCACACAAAATAAAAGTATAAGATTAATTTAGTAAATTGCAATGTTATAATGAAGGAATTATATGATTATATCAAGATATTCAAATATTACTAATAAATTCTTATTAAAATTTAAAAGCCAAAAAATCCAGTTATAATATAATATTTACTATGTTTAATTCATAATATTCTCAGATTGAAAAGGTTATCGTACATAATATTTAATACATTAACAAGAGAAACATCACATTTAAAGTTAAAAATTAGAATATATGAAAGAAGAGAGAATAAATTGTTTGCAGATAAGAGGAATGTCAAGTCAAGCAAATCCAGGAGAATCTTCCTAAGTTATAAAAATGAATAATTAGACTGGGCGTGGTGGTTCACACCTGTAATACCAGCTGTTTGGGAACCCAGGTAGGGGAAATGCTTGAGTTCAGAAGTTTAAGGCCAGCCTAGGCAACGCAGCAAGACCTCAACTCTACCAAGAAATCAAAAATTTAGCCAGGCATGGTGGCACCCATCTGTCATCCCAGCTACTGGGAAGGCTGAGGAGAAAGGATTGGTTGAGTCCTGGACTTTGAGGCTGCAGTGAGCTGTGATCATGCTACTACACTCCAGCCTGGGTAACAGCAGAGTGGGATACCAACTCTCTCTCTCTCTGTCTCTCTCTGTCTCTCTTTCTCTCTCTGTCTCTCTCTCTCTCATCTCTCTCTCATTTACATATATATAAATAGTTTCAGCAAAGTGGTCAAAATATAAGAATAAAAGTATAAACTGCAGTAGATATTTTTTTAAAAAATATTTTGACCACTTTTTAAAATCAGAGCAGAAACCAGTTTCACATTTTTTCATAAGAAGGTACATTTGCATTAGAAACAGAACGAGCAAACATCTAGGAAGTATATACAGATGATATAGCTATAGCTGTAGACATATGTGTACACAGAACAATAAAAACATCTCTCTTAAAGACATTAATGTCTTTTAAGAAAACAAAAACATGTCTAGTTTCACACTTCATTGAAGCCCAAAGTTTTTCAAGCCAGGAAAGCAGCTTCTAAAAATCTTTGAGATAATGATTTCCACGGAAATTTTTAATATAACCCTTATTTATGATGGAAATAAATTTAATGACCTCTTCAAAAATATAAGTGATTATTGACTTAACCATGCATTCTCTCACCTTTTAAAAATGACTTAAAAACATATTCCAATTGATTGAGAATTAAATTCAATTTTTTTTAGACTCCTCAGTAAATTTGTAGAAGTAATTATTTCCCTTTGAGACTTTAAGTTCCTACTGAAATGTTTATGTTGACACTTAATCCAAATTGAAGCAGTATATTTATATAAGAATATAAAAAAATAGGATGAGTTCACTGATAATGGAATTATCAATGAGGATAAATAGAAACTGAGAGCAAGTTATTTTCCCGTATTAGTACTTAGATAACATTAGCACTATCATGTTAGTGAGGTACCAAAAATGTTTCCTTTCTTTGGGATCCTATGATGAACTGCATTTTATTTGTATTTGCTGTTTAATAAAACGAGAGACTCTTTTGCTTCACAGGGTAAATTGACCAGATGCACAATATTCATTCCCTGCCACCAATACGGATGTAAGGATAAAGAGGAAGGAGGGAGGGAAGGAAGGAAGGAATGAGAGAATGAATGACGGAGGTAGTGAAGGAGAGAGGGAGGGAGAGTGAGAAGGAGTGAAAGGAAGAAAAAGAGGAGGAAAGGAAGAGAAGACGGGAATTAGAAACTAGAATGATAAATGAAAGACGACTCCAAGGGTAATTGAAACCTGACAATGACTTTGACACTTAGGAAAAGAACATCTGACTGTGGGTTCCATATACATGGGGAGCTAGAACTAAGTTACTTCCATAAAGTTAAGAGTCAGAGAATACTACCATCTGTGAAACAAATTCTGAAAAAGATACACAAACAAACAGAAACTACCAAGCGGCCCTAGAAAGTCCTAGAATTACATTCCAACTCCCAGGGACCATAGCTGGAAAATGTATCACAAACACAATACAGAAGTCCAGGCATATCTCTCCCACACTTACAAGCTTCTAGTTTATATTATTGATAGGGTACAGGGATGTCAAAATAATTTGTTTCTACATTTGTTTGCTCACTTTGCTTCTTAATCTTCCTCCTTGCTTTTAAAATTAAATTAAAATTGCTCTGCAACCGTGAGACCAGAAAGGTGGAACATTTGGGGAACAAATGCAAACATGCATTACCACAGACCAGACATACAGAAGCACCTCACCAGGGGGAGTTTACAGAAATAAAATTACAAATCAAAGGACACAGCAAAACACTATAAGGGCTTTTAAAAAATAAATAAAGTTAAAAAGGATACCTTATAACTTAAGATAGACATTGTAAAGCAAGAAAAAAAACTGTGGAAAAACTAACTGGAGAAAAATTCAAATAAAATTATACACATTAGAACATATAACTGTTCAAATTTAAAAAGACTCAGTAGGCTAGTTAATAACTAAGAGAGAATGAGTAGATTTTTAAAGAGAGAGCTGAGGAAGCCACCCAGAATTCTCACAGAGAGATTTGCAGAGATGATGATAATTTAAGAAGTTAAACTGATTATTATCAATAATAAGGGAACAATATTTGAAAACAAAATATCTTCATATTTTCTAAAATTGCAGACTAATGCAGAAGGAGCATTCTGGGTCCTGAGAAATGTAATTCCACACCTAGGTTATCCAATGATAGTACAGAACTTCAAAAATAATGAAAAAAGCTTCTCAAGGGAAAGTGCCATGCATAAAAAGAAGGAGAAAACGTGACTGACATTTTATCAGCAAAACAATGCATATCAGAAGACATTGAAATATTGTTTTCAACATTCGGAGGCAAAAAAACCTACCTAATTATTCTATATCGAGGTTAAATAATATCAAACAATGTGCAAACAATAAGAATGGCTTTCAAAAGTACAAATGCAAGAGATTTTACTAATCAGACGCTTCTGAAAAAAAACAATTAAAGAAGATATTGCTGTCAGAAATAAATGGAAGCATTAAGGAAGGCATGAGATAAAGGAAAAAATAGTGTAAAAACTGTTAAGTTAGCATATGTTTCAACTATGTATAATATTGAGAATGATTATGATAATTATGAAAAATAACAGAGAAATGTAGAGAACAGATAGAACTAAAATGCTAAAAATAAAATAACAAAATGAAGGGAAATGTAACTTATAAAGCATCATATGGCCATTGTAGAATTTGCAAGGAAGACAGAGCTATTGAATTTTGCTAATTTTATAAATAGTTCCACAAAATTTAAAAAAGTATTCAAATAATATGATTAAGAGAAGCATTAAAGACTTATACATAAGAGTATTTGATTTATGAACCTGTTGAGCAAGCAAACAGTAATAATTTAAATTCAATTGATATAGTAGAAGGGAGAAAAGGAGTTACCAGAAATAAACAATGTAAAAGCATGATAGAGAAGAAAAATGCTACATATTACAAAAAAAGGTAAAAATAAATGAGGAAAAACAAAATGCAAATGGATTAGACTCACATGTTTTAAATATCTCTCAGTTTAGAGAAAAATTAAATAAGCATTCATTTTCCATTAATTTTCTGTAATTTATAGGGCACTAAATGGCCGGTTTGTTTAAGGATTATTTATCAACTGTCATTTCTCAAAGACTGTACTACCTACAAAAGTAAAAGAGATTTTTAAAAAACAATTGTGATGTACTCTGTAATAAGACCACTAAAAATCGCAGCTAACTTTTCTGATGGCTTGAGTATGTGCCAACAATACTATAATGTACTTACAACATTAGAGCTATACCTACAAATTTCTTGAGATGGTTATTATTCTCACTTTGCAAAGGATGAAACTGAAGCTAAAAGTGTTTAAAAGCTTCTCTAAGACTCATAAAAATAGATACAGGATTCTGAAATTCCAGGTAACTTGTAGCCCAGGATGTTTTCCATTATTATTCATTGTTTTTTCATGATGTTTTGAATTTATAGAACATTGTGAAAGTCTAACCTTTTATCCTTATAACGATCATGAGAATATGAAGAAATAGAAGATTTCCCTATCTCAAGAGTGTGAAAATTGCTAGAAAAAGCAGTAAGGATTTTCACTAAAGTCACAGTGGACTTAAGGTAAGTTGAAATAGACGTTCTTAGTCTAGGAATTTTCCATATGGGGGCTTATTTCTTTGATTAGACCAAGATAGTAGCTTAGAATTAAGAGCTTGCTTAAATTTTTTTTCTGATTTTTGTACATCGAACAGCATTATTGCACCTTGACTTAGTCACTTGTAGAGGCTCAGTTTGAAAGAATGCATGAATGGGTCAATCAACCACTTACCGTGTTTCTTGAGGTTTGGTGGGGTTTTCTTTAGTTGAATTTTATCAATCTATTAAATTAAATAAAAATTATTTAACTTAATTTTTTTTTCTTTTTTTTCCCAGGGGTGAGTGTGAATGCAGTCCTCCGCTACCACAAATTATGCAGTTGAGTTTCCCACTTGGGAAAATTGCAGGGGTCACCATATCCAGAGTGCAAATGGTAAGCTTCGCCCTGGAAAAATGATCTTCATGACCATGGTATTTCCCCTGTCAGGTAAGTACGAATTCAAATGTAAAAGGGTACTAAACATACAATGAATAAAAGACTGACTACTAAGACACAACAATGGTGATAGATATGTAAAGAAAGAACTTCTACTCAGTGAGGTGAATGAAGACAGTAAACTGTTGAACCCGGGACTCTAATGAGAGAGATAGAGACCACAAAGAGCCAGCTCTGATGCAAACACACGAGGGTCTTTATTCAGGCTCAAGTCTGGGCTCACGCCTGAAGCAGCAGCTTCAGGGACGAGAGCCCTGATTCATAATGGCAAGTAGTTTTTATGCACAATTACAGAGGGAGGGGAAAGAACTTTAAACTTGATTTTACATGATTGGGTAATTTCTCCTAATGGGTACGGGAACACTTGGTATTGGTGGGTGCTGCCCGTGATTGACAGAAACCCAAGTAATGGGCCGAGTGGAATGTTAGATAAGTTAGGTCCATGCAGTCCCTGCTTATGAAGTAACCTGAGCCGGCAGGCAAAGGGTTACATCCCTTTAAGTCTCCATCCCAAGGCATGCTTAGGAAAGCTTGTTTGCTTAACATTTACATAACATAACATGGTCATTATGGGACAACAAAAGCCAAACTTAACAAAGTTTTAAATATGAATGCTGCAAACACATACAGTGAATGTGGGGTAGAAATTCATATACTAATTCTGAGAATTTATAAAATATCAAAAACGTCTTATAGCAAGGCGGTTTTTGTAAAGGTCTCTGATTCTCTAAAGTTTACATAGCCACTGTGGGTAAATTAACACTGGGATGAAAACCGGTGATAGAGAGCAGCTGGCGCCTCTGAGTCTGCTGCCACCTTGTAGGAATGTCTGAAAGGGGCTTATCACTTTATCATTTACATCCCGTTGTAAAAGCAAAAGTTAGCCTACTAATTTGGGGCTGGCAATGCTTAACCCAAGAGTTCTAAATATAAACACTGCTTACGCCATTATTGGTCATGACCCGGCACCCGACAAATGCCTAATTCTACGGGGTCTGAGGTAGGATTTAAAGTACTAAGATTTCATAAAATACATGAGGTAGGAATACACAAAATATATAGTAAACATGAGGTGGGGATATATGAAATATAGTGAACTAAACGCTACTTTTACAGCAAATAAGTTTCTTGGTTTCTTGGGTCTCTCAATAGCATGCGCTTAACCTAAATCTATTGTTGTCTTCTCATAAACTAGTTATGCAGACAGGCGAGGGAGCTCAGATGAACCCATCCGAAATAATTCAATAAAGTCATACCTGGAAATTTCCATGAATGCAAGATCTGAAGAGGATTTTTTTTTTTTTTTTTGGAGGCAGATGTAAGAGCATGCGCAAAGGCTTAGAGATTTTGTGTTGTGAGTGAACATAAATAATTTAGTATGCATGACAGCAGCATGTGGTTTGTCATTGTGGAACATAAGTTCATAGAGGAGGGGAAAGAAATTGAAGAAATGGCAAGGTTCTGGTGAATTTTGGTTTCACTGATTTTCTTTATGATTTTTCTATTGTTTATTTTATTTGTTGATGTTCTAATCTTAATTATCCTTTAATTATTAGATGCAAATCCTAAATTTGCATCTAGCTTTTTCTTTTTGTAGTTTATTAAGTTGTGAAGTTAGGTTGTTGAATAGAATTTTAATGCACACTTTTATTTTTTAGATTATCTATTATTTTTATGTTTCAATTTAGTTTGGATTGCTGTGATTTTTGCTCTGTGTTTTTGAGAAAAAATTTAGATCATTTTTATTTTTTGCTTGTATGTTCTAATTAATACAAACAGAACTAATCATCTGAAAAAAGTTGCTTTTAAAATTTCACATAGCATATGTCTGTTATTTATATAGTTATTTTCAAACTTGTTGAGAAAACAAGTTTTAGGTGTGTATTTGGTAAATAATGTGTTCCTGATTCTTTTTTCTATTACAAAATCTAACAATACCTGTATTAGACAAGAGAACAATGGTTTGGTTTGGTTCAGTCACTTTCCTTGTAATTATAGTGTGTTTGGATTTATTCTAAGCATCTTATCTTATGAAGTATATGCTATAGGCTTTCATTTTCATGCATGTGTGTTATTTTTACTGTTTTCTGTTTTCTTTTTTCCTGTTTATTATAATTATTGCATTTTGCTAAGTTTCTTTTTTTGCAATTATTTTAAAATGAAATATCACTTTTATCACCTTCTGTGATCACAGTCAAGTTAACTTATATTTTAAGCATTTTCTTTTCCTTTAAGAAAATAATATCTAAATACCACTCCCTAAAAACAACCATTTAGAATAATTTCTATTACTTCTTTCCCATCATCTGCAATGTAAAGATTGACTGTGATTTTTAATTTCAAATTGTTATTCTTTTTTGTCTCTTATATAATAAACAATTATTATTATTATTATTATTATTATTTTTTTGAGTTGGAGTCTCACTCTGTCGCCCAGACTGGAGTGCAGTGGCCGCTCCCAGCCACCGCAGCCTCGACCTGCTGGGCTCTGGCGATCCTTCTGCCTCAGTCTTCCGGGTAGCCGGAATTACAGGCATGTGCTACCACGCCCAGCTGATTTTTTGATTTATTGTAGAGATGAGGTCTCGCTGCCCAGGCGGGTCTCGAACCCGCGGACTCAGGCAATCCACTCACCTCAGCCTCCCAAAGGCGTGGGATTGCAGGCTGAGCCACCGAGCCCGGCTATAAACAATTATTTTTACCTAGCACTATTATTTAGTGATAGCGCATTCAGCATTAGTCTACAACTTCCTATTTCTTAATTATATGACTTAATTATATTGCTTAATCCCAGTAGGGGAATTGTGGGGTTGTATGGAAGATCAATTTTAGAACTTTTAGGAATCACCACACTGTTTTCCACAAAGGCTGTACTAGTTTACACTCCCACCAACAGTGCAGAAGTGTTCCCTTTTTGCCACATCCTCTCCAGCATCTGTTGTTTTTCAAGTTATTGATAATGGCCATCCTGACTGGAGTTAGGGAGCAGCTCAGTATAGTCTGAATTTGCATTTCTTTGATGACTAGTGATGCTGAGCATTTTTTTATGAATCTGTTGGCTGCTTGTATGCCTTCTTTTGAGAAGTATCTATTCATATCTTTTGCCCACTTTGTAATGGGGCTGTTTGCTTTTTCTTTTCAGCACATTTAGAATATTTTTTCCCAGTCTGTGGACTGTCTCTCCTCTCTCTTGATGTTTCTTTGGTTTTGCAGTAGCTTGTCAGCTTGATGAGGTCCCACTTAACTATTTTATCTCTTATGGCATGGACGCTTGGGGTTTTGCTCAGGAATTGGTTGCCAGTTCCAATTTCCATAAGGGCGTCTCTTACATTTTCTAAGGTTCTTACAGTTTGAGGTTTTACATTTAGGTCTTTGATCCACTTAGAGTTGATCTTTGTGTATGGTGATAGGTAGAGATCTTGTTTCAATCTTCCACATGTGGTCAGCCAGTTTTCCCAGCACCATTTACTGAATAGGTTCTCCTCTCCCCAGTGGTTGGTGGTGGAGGCTTTGTCAAAGATGAGTTGGTTGAGAAATTGAGGTTTTGCTTCTGGAATCTCCATCCTGTTTCATTGGTCTCTATGCCTGTTCTTGTACCAATACTAGGCTGTTTTGTTTTGATTATTGTAGCTTTATAATAGAGTTTCAAGTCTGGGAGTGTGATACCTCCTGCTTTGCTTTTTTTTCCTGAGGATTATTTTGGTGACTTGTGGTCGTTTATGTTTCCATGTAAATTCCTGTATTGTCGTTTCCAGGTCTGAGAAGAATGCTGTTGGCAATTTAATGGATATTGTGTTAAATCCCTAGATTGCTCCGGGTAAGATGGACATCTTAATGTTGATTCTTCCAGTTCATGAGCATGGAATATTTTTCTGTTTGTGTCATTTTTGATTTCTTTGAGCAGTGTTTTATAGTTTTCATTGTAAAGGTCTTTCATGCCTCTGGTTGGGAAGATGCCAAGATATTTGACTTTTTTCCTGGCTATCATGGATGTAATTGTGCTTTTTATTTGGGTTTCTGTTTGTTTATTGTTGGTGTATAGAAATGCAACTGTCTTTTGCACATTGTGCATACTTTATCAAGCACTCTGGGTTTCCCAGAAAGCCTCATTCTTCTCCTGAGCTTCTTGGTCTTGTGCACCCCTAAGTGTATTCTCATGCTGTAGTCTTTCTCTCCTGTTGCTCTGAATTGGTTTTCTTCATCAGTTAAGTATCTTTTTCTGAATTCCATATACTGTTTAATTGTGTGTGTATGTGTGTACATGTGCCCATGCTAACATTGTTATAGATTAAGTATTTTGAGTATCATAATAGCTTTTATATTTATTTTAGGAGTTTGGGATAGGAGATAATACATACATTTATACCATCATGCCATTATTTAAACTTTCTCACTGAAGATACGAAATATTTAGATGAGGAAATTATAATCTTTTGATTTAGTGTATATCTGAGGATATAATACTTAAACCAGTCTTGAAAGAAAAATATAAGTTCACCAAGCAAAAAGTTGACTAAAATCTGAAATCGTGAAAATATGAGGAACTGTATAACCATCAAATATGGATATTTACAGATGTAGTTTGCTTTAATGTCTGGGGATTCCTCTAGACATTTAAGAAAAAGGAATTTTGAGAATGTGGACAAGATGGCGACCAGACAGGTCAGACTGTGAGAGTCTCTGCAAAAACAAGTGTCCATAAAGACTCTCTGCATGAGTAGGTGTGTCCTGGTGGGTGAATGCACAGGCTCATGCACCTGGGGTCCCCCTCTGAAGATGACTGCAAATTCCCATCGCCTTGAGATCGGAGCCACTATAGGCATGCAAGATTGTCTGCCATTCATAGGACACTCCTGAGAAGACCCTGCCGAATCCAACTGATTCTCATCACCTAGCACCTGGCCCACACCATCACCTTTTATAGCAAATCAGCTGGAGTCCCGGATCTGATCAGTGGAGAGGCGAAGATCGGGGAGAGCCAGAGAGGAGCCCCATCACTGGAGGAAACGCTGACTGCAGCCATGTTCTCTGTCCCAGGACCAGGCAGAGACCTGCACTGCCTCACTCAGCTCCACCCAGCTCTAACCAGCCTCCAACTTGGGACCTGAGGTAATCTCGTCATACTGGGAGAGATAGAAGCCCCTCTTCCATGCTGTATCAGATACCTACAGGTCAGTCTGGAGTGGTAGACTTGACAGGCAGAAAGCTGGGTGAGTCCTGATCTGATCTACCCTCCTTCTGTGGTAGGCCTGGGGCATTTTACCCAAGTTGTGAGCCACCCCATCAGCCTGCACTGAGGGCAGAGGGGAGGGGCTAAAGATCAGAGCTGAAAGGACATTGAACTTACCGGAACGACCTCAGAGCAAATTTGGTTTCTTGTTTTTTTATTTTTTGTCTGTGTGTTTTGCTCATTTTTGTTTGTTTGTTGTTTTAGTATGTTTCTCTCTTTCTGTTTTTGATGATGTTTTTGTACTTCCTTTGTATCTGTTGTTTTACTGATTTTTTTAAACTTCCTGTTTGTGTAGGGGAAGAGTACATCAATAGGGAGGTTTTGTTGATTTGTGTGTTTGTAGGATTGTTTGTATGTTTTAGTTTTTTTACTCTTTTCTTTGTGTCTCTCTTCATTTGTTAGTTGGTGCATCTGTCTGTTTTCCCTCTTACTCTTCTCTTTCTCCACCTTCCTCTTGCCACTTCCTTCCTTTTTCCATTCTTTCCCTTTTTCTTACCCCATTTTGCTTCCAGGGAGCAAGCCTGTACCCCCACTGCATGGAAAGATTGTAAGCCAGTGGGAAGTGGGTTCCAGGGTGCCCATACACTTGTTGGTGGATACTGGGATCTGCAGGTAGATTTTGAATCACAACCTCCCCCTCAATTAAATCTCAGACCTGCAAAAAGTACAGCCCCCAACTGACAATCCAGCTTCAGAATTGATCAGTCAAAGGATCCACATAAGAAAGAATAGGAGATTGAGTAAACAGAATTAAAAGCAACCCCACCATCCCTGAACAACAGAATTAAAGAAGAGGGGGAAAAACGAGGAAGAGGAAAATCTACACAAATGAAGAAAAACCTAAAGAAAAATATGGGTCTCACCCAGATACCTGGGAGATCAGACACTGAGAAAACAGACTTTGGAATGCAAACAATGAATACAAAAAAAAAAGAATGTAGACAATGAAGACAAAAGAAAGACAACAAACAAACAGGAACAACTCTATAAGAACCTCACAACAGGGATAAACTCTCACATTTCAATAATTAGCCTGAGTGTGAATGTACTAAATGCACCACTGAAAAGACATAGGATGCCAAAATGGATAAAATATCATGAGGCAACAATATATTGTCTCCAAGAGACTCATCTCACCAGAGAGGACACTCATAGACTCAAAGTAAGAGGATGGGAAGCAAAATTTCAAGTTAACGGAACACACAAAAAAGCAGCAGTTGCAATCTTAATATCAGACAAAATACCCTTTAAGCTATCAAAAATTAAAAAAGATGCAGAAGGTCACTACATAATGATAAAAGGTTCAAACCATCAACAAGAAATATCCATCCTAAACATACATGCACCCAACATAGGAGCACCAACTTTCATAAAATAGCTTCTAGGCAAGCTTTAAAAAGATATTAACTCTAACACTATCATAGCTGGGACTTTAGTACTCTACTCACAACCCTACACAGATTATCAAGGTAAAAAATCAGTAAGGAGATCCGGAACCTCAATGTGACTCTTGACCAAATGGACTTAATTGATACCTGCAGAACATTCCACTCAACGACCACAGAATATACATTCTACTCATCACCACATGGAGCATACTCTAAGATTGGCTATATCCTTGGCCATAAATCAAGCATAAACAAAATTCATAAGATTGAAATTCTGTCATGCACCTTCTCAGACCATAGTGGATTAAAAATAAATATCAACACCAACAAAATTAGCCCAGAACCCACAAGAAAGACATGAACACTAAACAGCATGATGGTAAGTAACTCCTGGGTCAACATGGAAATCAAAACAGAGATTAAAAGATACCTGGAACCAAATGAAAATTAAGAAACATCTTACCAAAATCTCTGGGATGCCATAAAACCCATAGTAAGAGGGAATTTGTATTACTGCAAACACACATGAGGAAAATGGAATGATCTCAAATTAACAGCCTAACAAGTCACCTAAGGAAGCAGGAAAAGCAAGACCACAAACCCTAACTTCAGCAGAAGAAAACAGATCACCAAAATAAAAGCCAAATCCATGGCATAGAAGACAAAAAGATAATACAAAAAAATCAATGAAACAAAAAGCTGGTTCTTTGAAAGGATAAACAAGATTGATAGTCCCCTAGCAAGACTGACCTTGCAAAAGAGAGAAAAGGCCCAAAGAAACAGAATCAGAAACATCAGAAACACAAAAGATGAAGTCACAACTGACCCTGAAGAAATGCAAAAGATTATCAGAGACTACCATATATACTTGTATTGAAACAAGCTTAAAAACCTAAAGGAAATAGAGGAATTTCTGACACCACACAACCTCCCTAGGTTGAAACAAGAAGATATTGAGACCGTAAATAGACTTATAACAATCCAGGAAATTAACTATGTCATAAGAAAACTACCTACAAAAAAAAAAAAAAAAAAAAAGCCCTGGACCAGATGGTTTTCTAGCAGAATTTTACAAAACATGCAAGGAGGAACTGATACCTATCCTATTGAAAGTATTCCAGGTGATTGAGAAAGATGGAACTCTGCCCAAATCATCTTATGATGCTAATATCACATTGATACCAAGTCTGGCAAAGATCCAACAAAGAAAGAGAATTACAGGCCAATATCCTTGACGAACATAGATGCTAAAATTCTCAACAAGATCCTAGCAAACCGGATTTAACAACACATCTCAAAAATCATCCACCACGACCAAGTAGGCTTCATCCCCAGGATGCAAGAGTGGGTCAACATTTATAAGACCATAAACATCATTAAATACATCAGCAGACGTAAAAACAAAAAACCAAAAGATTATATCATTAGATGCAGAAAAAGTTTTGATAAAATCCAGCACCCCTTCGAACATCTAGGCATAGATGGAACATACCTCAAAATAGTAAGAGACATCTATGAGAAACCCACAGCCAGCATATTGCTAAACAGACAGAAATTGAAAATATTTCCCCTGAAAACTGGAACAAGACAAGGATGCCCACTCTCACCCCTTCTGTACAACATAGTTTGGAAGTCTTAACTAGAGCAATCAGAGAAGAGAAAGAGATCAGAGTATCCAAATAGGAAAAGAGGAAATCAAGTTATCCCTCTTTCTGGACTACATGATTTTATACCTTGAAAATTCCAGAGAATCTGTCAAAAACCTCCTTGCACTAATAAAGAACTTTGGCAAAGTCTCAGAGTATAAGATAAATGTGAAAAGACAATCACATTTCTATATACCAATCATAAATAAACAGAAACCCATATAAAAAGCACAGTTCCATTCACAATAGCCACAAAAATAATGAAATACCTTGGCATCTTCCTAACCAGAGACGTGAGAGACCTTTACAATGAAAACTACAAAACACTGCTCAAAGAAATCAAAGATGACACAAACAAGTGGAAAAATATTCTATGCTCATGGGTTGAGAGAATCAACATTGTTAAGATGTCTATTCTACCTAAGTCAATTTACAGATTTAATGCAATACCCATCAAATTACCAGCGACATTCTTCTTGGACCTAGAAACAATACAGGAATTCATGTGGAAACATAAATGACCACAAATAGCCAAAACAATCCTCAGGGGAAAAAAAAAAGGAGGAGGTATTACACTCCAGACTTTAAACTTCATTATAAAGCTGCAATAATCAAAACAGCCTGGTATTGGTACAAGAACAGGCATATAGACCAATGGAATAGAATTGAGATTCCAAAAGCAAAACCTCAATTTCTCAACCAACTCATCTTCAACAAAGCCTCCACCACCAACCACTGGGGAGAGGAGAACCTATTCAGAAATGGTGCTGGGAAAACTGACTGACCACATGATGAAGATTGAAACAAGACCCCTACCTATCACCATACACAAAAATTAACTCTAAATGAATCAGAGACCTAAATGTAAAACCTCAAACTATAAGAACCTTAGAAAATGCAGGAGACATCCTTATGGAAATTGGAACTGGTAACCAATTCCTGGTAAAAGACTCAAGTGCCCATGCCATAAGAGATAAGAGAGACAAGTGGGACCTCATCAAACTAACAAACTTCTGCAAAGTCAAAGAAACCATCAAGAGAGGAGTGAGACAGCCCACAGACTGGGAAAAATATTTGCCAACGTATGTCTGACAAAGGTCTAACATCAAGGATCTACAAGGAACTCAAACGTGCTGAATAGAAAAAACAAACAATCACCATTACAAAGTGGGTAAAAGATATGAATAGATAATTCTCAAAATAAGACATATAAGCAGCCAATAGATTCATGACAAAATGCTCAATCTCACTAGTCATCAAAGAAATGCAAATTAAAACTACACTGAGATACCACCTAACTCCAGTCAGGATGGTCGTCATCAATAACTCAAAAAATAACAGATGTGGAGAGGATATGCCAAAAAAGGGAAAACTTCTACACTGTTGGTAGGAGTGTAAACTAGTACAGCCTCTCTGGAAACAGTGTTGTGATTCCTAAAAGTTCTAAAAATCTACCTTCCAGATGAACTCACTGCTGGGAATACACCCGGAAGAACTCAAATTGCGCTATGAAAAAGATACCTGTACATGTATGTTTATCGCAGCATTGTTCAAAATAGCAAGAACATGGAACCAACCGTGCTGCCCATCAAAAGGGGACTGGATTTAAAAATTGTGGTACATATACACGAAGGAATAATATGCATGAAATTTGCAGCAACCTGGATGGACTTAGAGCCTATAATACTGAGTGACCTTTCACAGAAACAAAGAACTGTGTATCACATGTTCTCACTCATAAGTGGACCTTGAACAACTATCATAATACTATAAGAAAAGGATTGACTGTAGTAGGATACTGCGGGGGGTTTGGGGGACAGGAAGGTGGGATTGACAGTAGTGAGAATCTGCCTGGGGAAGCAGGGGCATACCTCATCAATAAGGGTACCTATATAATGGATATTTGTATACCTAACCCTGAATTGTACTCCACAATTTTAAAATAAAAAATTTACAAGTTGAAAAAAAAAGAAACAGGAATCTTAAAATGGAGACTGGCCACAGACTATAAGGTTTGTTGATGCTACTATCCAGAAATTAGTACTTATACAAAGCTACTGTCAACTTTAAGGCTAGAGGAGCAAGGGGAAAGATGTAATTTCCCAGAGCTCATGTGAAGTATAATGACCGTGAGTTTACTATATCTGGAGGCACTGAAATTTCAGGGTCAGAAAAGATCCCTGAAGCCCTCACCAACTTGGGCATGAGACTATGTTTCACCCAGAATTAAAGAACCAGAATAAGAGATTCTTTAAAGAGTTATGAACACTATGATATAGCTATTATATTTCCATCCTATGCTTTGATTGTAACAACTTCCATTACTTTTTGATGGATTGAATTTATATTTCCTATTTTTTAACATTATTGGAAATTTGGGATTTTGAACTCACAAAGAAGATGACCAATGAATGTGTTCTATTGATTGTCTACCCAATACACAGCACCTTTGCAAGAGAAGGATTTGCTGTTTGTTTGAAAGCATTTACATGAATGACAATAATAAGAGACCCTCATTGCCAACAATTCAGGAAATATGTAAAGGACACGTAAATGAATAAGTAAAATAATTAATATTTCCAGAAAAATTTGAACTCCTAGCTATACCCTCCACATAAAATAAAACAAGCTAAAAAAAAGGGGGTTGGAGCTAATATTTGTAACTTCTTTAGATTTTGTAACTACTCAGTTATTACTGATATTTCAGGATGGTTGGGGAGCACTTAATGGCTTTCAAAGTAAGCTTTCACTGCATAAAGACAAGTTCAGAAAGAACCAGGATAGAAATCATATGTTATACCTTATTATATAAACTTGTCAAATACAAAGGGAAAAATAATAGGGAGAGGTGCTTTACTGAGAAAAATATTAAGCACTGCTGTGTCCTAGCGTGTGTGGGTAGTTTAGAGAGAAAAATTCTCTAGAAAATAGAACTCTAGAAACTTTATAAACTTACTTTTTGATCCCATTTGTAAGCAATCAGCAGTGGCCTGCTTGCATGTTTCGCTCAGAGGAACTTCTGTGCAGCCCGGGTTTAACAGATGCAGAGGAAAAATGTCAAGGCAGGGTCCAGCTTGGAAGGCCATGGAGTGATTCCAGTAGGTGCAGTTTACTGAATGTCTTTGAGCAATGCCTCCTCCCATATCCTTGAGAGCTGAGTAGGCACAAACTTGGAAAAGTGAAGCCTTTTTCTGATGGAGACACAGCAAGGTATCATTAGTACTATAGATAACAGCACAGTGATATAAAATGGACAAAAGCAATGTCCTTAGCCAACAAGGGAGGATATTATCTACATTAAATATGAGCATGCAACCCTGAGAAACAGACACTTCTTCATACCGCGTGTGCTAGTCAACTTTCACCCAATAGTCAGCTTTCACTCAATAATCTGTGTTTCAACTGGAATTGGCTCCCAGCCTTGGGTGCCTTCAGGTCTCCCTTACATCTCTCCACATTCTCTTTGGGGCTACAGCCTTCCTCGACACACGTCCAAGCCTATGATTATTTCGCAGCTACTAACATTCCACTGTGAAAGAAAGTCAAGAGACACAAAAGTTAAATCTGTTCACCATGATGTCATACCAAAGGCCAAAATGCAATTCTTTCAAAGGAAGAAGTAATGAAGTGAGGACACTGATTTAATTTGCCATGTCTTCTCACTGGCCCCAAATCATTTATGTTATTTCCACACACAGCACATCCTCACTACCTCCATGAGACACTCCTCCAGTTGTGGTATCAGGATTGAAGCCAGGCATTTGGGGTCTACATTATGTTCAGGTCTTCTAGATTTGGAAATCAAAGAGCTCAAAGGATCAGTCACCTCCTCTAACTAGTCACCTTTTCCCTTGCCAAAATCACAACACACAATGACAGAAAAGAAACTGGACAATTGTATCACTAGGTTTGGTAACATGGTGGTTGAAATAACAAGCTCAAGGCAGGGCTCGGTGGCTCAGTCTGTAATCCCAGCACTTTGGGAGGCCGAGGTCAATGGACTGTCTGAGCCTATGGGTTCGAGACCAGCCCAGGCAACTTGGTGAGACCTCGTCTCTACAGTAAATCAAAAATTAGCAGGGCTTGGTGGTGTGTGCCTGTAGTTCCAGCTACTTGGAAGACTGAGGTGAAAGGATCACTTGAGACCAGCATGTTGAGACTGCAGTGGCTGGGAGCCTGCCACTGCCCTTCAGCCTGGGCAATGGAGTGAGACTCCGAGTCAAAAAAAAAAAAAAAAGAAAGAAAGAAATAACAAGCTCAGTGATGGACAGAAGACCATATGGGTAAATTCAGGGAATGAGTAGTTAGCTTGAAAATCATGTTATAAGACTTTCCTGAAGACACTAGAATTGGAAAGACAGAAATACTGCAAAAAGGTGTATAGAATTTAATATGTCAACATCTGTAAAGTAGAATTTTCGAACACCAAGAAAATGTGTTGGGTACATACAGGTGTTGGGTAAAATGTTCTGCCAATGTCTGTAGGTTCATTTGATCTGCAGAACAGTTTAAACCCAATGTTTCTGTCTAGGTGCTCTGTCTAATGCTAAGAGTGGGGTGATAAAGTCCCCAACTATTATTATATGAGAGTCTATCTCTCCCTTTATATCTAACAACTTTTGCTTTATATAATTTATTTGTGTTGGAAATGTTCAAAATCCTCTCTTCTAGCTGTGTGAAAATATGTAGTAAATTATCATCAACTGTCATCACCCTACAGTACTTTGGAACACTAGCACTTATTCTCCCATCTAGCTGTATTTTATATCCTTCAATCAACCTCACCTTATCCTCTTATCCCTCTTGTCCATTCCAGTCTCTTGTAACCACTTTTCTACTCTCTATTTCTATGAGATCAACTTTTTTTTAGCTTTCACATGAGTGGGACCATATGGTATTTATTTTTCTGTTTCTTATTTATTTCACCTAATATAATGTCTTCTGAGCTCTTCAATATTGCCACAAATATCAGGATTTTCTCATTTTTTGATGGTTGAACAGTATTCCATTGTGTATCTATACCACATTTTAAATTCATTCATCTGATGATTAGGTCGATTTCATATCTTTGCTATTCTGAATAGTGCTGCAATAAACATGAGGATTGCAGTTATCTCTTTGATATACTGATCTCCTTTCTTGTGAATATATGTCCAATAGTGGGATTGACAGATATGCTAACTACTACTTTGGCCATTACACATTATATGTTTCAAAATATCATTATGTACCCCATAAAGATGTACAATTTTTATGTATCAATTTAAAAAGTAGAAAAAATTTAGAAGAAACAAAATTGAGATGGTAAAGAATTTATTCAATTTATTTCATGTATAGTTTTAACTCACTAAAATGGTTTCAGAGTATGTACATATTTATGCAAAGACATCATATTTTAAATATGTGCAGTTTATACATGTCAATTACACCTCGGTAAGTCTATCAAAAATGTATGACCATAATAATCTAAACTGAAATTGTAGATGACCATGTGGCATTGGGATTGGGTGACGTCGAGGAGATTTGATCATATGGACAGAAAAGGCAACACAGAAGCCAATAAAATTATGAAATAAATAACAAAGTGTGAATTTTAATTAATTAGTAGAACCAATAGTAAAACAAAAAAGTAACATCATATTCAAAGCCGTAGAAGTAAATTTGATGTGTCCACTGGAATATAAGAAAGAACAGGAATAAAAATAACAAAGTATCATCAATAATAAACATGAATTAAAATGGCAAGTTTAAATAATAATATTAGATATAACAACTATAAAAGTCAGATCTAGAACCAAATCCTAGAGAAGATCTCTCTAGAGTTGGACTAATTTCAAACTCCATGAACACCTGTTGCTAGCAGTAGGTTTTGGCAGAGTGCTCAGGGAACAGATCAGGCACTTCTCTCTGTCCTACAGCTGTACCACAAGGCTGGCACCCCGGTGTCTGATCGTACCTGTGGAGGTGATACAGAACTCAAAGGGTAGACTGAGGTTAGTCAGCTGGTATACCACACTGCAGAAATCCCAGTTGATGTCCCAGTGCTATCCTCTGAAGCTTGATGCTGTCTTCTGCTGATGTGCTGTCTAACACGTAGGTCAAGAGGGCAATTACACATCTGCTACTGTTTCTGTGTCTGAGACCCTCAAAAATGTGGTTCAAGATCTGGTCATTACCTATGACATCTCTAACAGATATCTGTAAAATACAAAGTTTTTAGAAAAAATATATCTGCAAATAAAATTCAAGTTTCCTAACAGAAATTTCTTACAATATGAGTACAGTATAGAACAGGTTATTTATTTATTTATTTTTTTATTTAACTTGACAATGTACTAATATCTTGGAAGGACTTAGTTCTTTCACCATATTCCTCTATGCACCCAAATTTGATACATTTGAAAGTAATGTATATTACTTACATTTTCTTGACTAGAGAAAAAGGATACCTATTAGGTTCATGCAAAAGTAACTTTGAATTTTTCATTGTTGATATTTGCCATTTGATATTGGAATACATTCTTAGATAAATGTGGTCAAGTTATACATAATTGTAATGTACATTTCTCGCTTCGTGATTTTTGCTGATGACTTATTATAATACTAGCTGGTTGGTTTTTTTTTATTTTTAGACTATGGGAATGATGTTAGACAAAAAGCCAATTTGAGTGATTTTCATATTCGAGTTCAAAATGGGTCGTAAAGCAGCAAAGACAACTTGTAACATCAACAACGCATTTGGCCCAGGAACTGTACGATGGTGGATCATACACTGTGGATTGAACGTGTCTGTTATTTCCCAGTGAGGCTGGATTTTGTAATGGAACCTCTAAGAAAGTAATTAAGGTTAAATGAGGTCATAAGTGTGAGACTCTGATCCAATAGGATTAGTGTTCTTATAAGACGAGACACCATAGATGTCACTTTTTCTCTTTAGGGCATACACAGAAAAAAAGTCATGTAAGGACACAGAAGAAGGTGGCCATATGCAAACCTGGAAGAGAGCCCTCACCAGAAAAAAAAAAGAAAATGGTTAGAACCTTGCTTCTCAACTTCTAGCATCCAGAACTGTGAGGAAATACATTTCTATCATTTATGCCATCAAGACCATGGCATTTTGTGTGGCAACCAAAGCTGACTAAGACTTTGGAAATCTACCCAGGTGCTCTCTTCAGCTCCAGAATACTCACAGCTATGGAGAATAGTGCTGCTAAAAGCTCACAGTCTCTCGCTGGATATTACCTCCTGCCAGAGGGAATTGCCTTATGCAAAAATGGGTCTTCTTCCAGGGGATGGCTTACAGCCTAAGGCTGGCTGATAGGGGGATTCAAAAGCCTTTACTGCAAATTGGGACAGCTCTCAACAGTCATCGAGCTCCAGAGCTCCGATGTAGGTCAGCAGAACTTGCATTTCCAAGTGCCTTAGTAGATCAGTTTCTCCCTCTGCCCGGTCTTGCCTTCCTTGTTTCTCTCAGAAGAACGCTTCCCATCACATTTTCTGCACCCAATTCCTGGTTTCAGAATCTGTCTCTGGGGAACCCAATCAAAGGTAAAGATTTGAGTCATTTTCTGTGCTGTACTTCATTTTCTGTGCTGTACTTTCATTTCCATAGCCCTGTTGTAGCTTCTCGTTAAATATTACAAGCGGTTGACTGTTGGGCTGGCCAAGGGCCAGGGCTCATACCATGTTTAGCTTGCAGCAGTGCAAGGGAAAACACAGAAAACATTTGGGCTTCGCAAGACTGGTGCCTCAGAGAGAAATAGATAGACAAATGAAAGCTGGGTTGGTTTTGTAAGAAGTGGAACCATTTACCAGGCGGCCCAGGGTTGGCTGGGAAGACTGACATGGTAAAATACAAGGATCCTTTCAGCATTAGTGGATGAGCACATGGGCAATTATAAGCTGCCAAAAAGAGATTATGACCTCCAAGGACAGTGAATTATGACACGTATAGGATATCTTTATTTATATGGATGCATTTTTAAAATTGGGATTATTCTGCATATAAAACTTTGTGCACTGCTGTTTTATTTCAGTTTTAAATATATTTTAGGTCACAAAATAATTCTCAAAAGTATGGTTCTTGATGATTGCATAATTTTCTGTACTAGAGATATAGTGTAATTTATTTACCCATTTCTTTATTTTTGGACATTTATATTGTTTTCTTTTTTGTAAAAGATGACTGAGATGACTGTAATTACACATAAATCTTAATGTGTATTTCTGATTATTTTCTTGGAATCAATCTATAGAAGTGGGTTTACTGAGTCAAAAAACATGCGATTTCGAAAGTTTTTGATATATATTGCAGAACTATATCCATAAGTATAAAATATGCACTTCCTTCAGCCTTTCAATCAGTCTATGTTCATTCAGTTGTACAATGTAATCAGAACTCTTTTTCAGATCTGAGGGCGGAAGGCAGGTAGGGTCTTATTCCCAGGACTCTTATGCTTAATGTAATACAACACAACATTATGTGTATATATACAATGTGCGATTTCATGTGTGATTCTTCATGAGATTATTAATTATACCAGGCATTATTTAATGGATTTTCATTTTGTCTTCTGATATGCCAAAAACAAAGTAAGTTCATTGACAAAATGGATCATTTTTTTCTTGGAAAGCAAGGACAGGACATTTGATGTAAGCTTTTTGTCCACCTGCACGGAAGATATGCTGCTATTGACCTATCTTCCCTATATATTTTTCCTAGTTACTTATTATTTCATATTCTACAGTTGGACTTCCTGTACTTCAGCATAAATTTATATTCAACCACATCTCCAACTTCAAATTCTTATACTCCCTTCAGTATCTTCTCACAAATCCCTTTCCTGTCCTTGTAAGTTATATGTACCTCCTAGGTTTTCTCCTCATAAAAGGGGGAAAAAAGAAAAAAGGAAGAAAGAATGCAGAACCTTTTGTAGCATAAAGAGTTGAGCTCCTTTTCTGTTCTCTGCCAGCATAACAGTTGATGAACAGTGGGAGGCCTGTGTCAAATGAGATGCCAGATGATCAAGACTGTCTCCCAATTGTCGTATCTAATTTCTTCGATAATTTTCACCCAAGTAAAGGACACAGTTGTGGCATTTATCTTCACTGGCCACATTATCATTACCATCAACATTAGTATCTTTGCCATCAGTCACTACTCTTGATCATTCCCCTTACAAATGACGGCGCATGGCATGATCTACTTTTTCTATAAAGCCTGAACTAGTACACCTGGGGAAAACACTCTTGGAGTAAAATATAAAGTCCCTCTTTTCTGCTATTTTCATTTTCATGGTGTAATAAAGAAAGAGGCACGATGGAAGATACATGCAAAATCATAAAAGTTATTCCAGTTCGTAGGAAAATCTATCATTTGCAAGAAGGTGGAATGTAAATACTGTAGGTCTTACAGAATTTTGGCTCCAAACAAAACCACAGCTCTACAAATGAGTCACTGTGGAACTGTATCTAACTTCTCTGGGTTGTTTTCTCCTCTGGGAAATACACAAAGGGCTTTTGTAAAATTGGTTTATATCATGTATATATCATTTCTAGAATAATGCCTGACCTCCTGTAGTTACTCATTAAAAATGTAACAATATTAGAGAAAGAATTTTAGTTTATTTTTCATCCAGTGAGTTTACAAATTAAATATCTACTTTAATTTTATGGTAAATTTTTCTGAAAATAAATCCTGAAAAATGCACCAGCGTGTTTCTCTTGTTCCTGTGCATGACGCTTTTAAACAGTGAAAGACGGCCATATTCTCTAGGAAGACTCTATGTTTTGACAGTGTCATAGTGGTTTGACAGTGTTTTGTGACTAAGTAATTAGTAATGATTTTAGCTACATTATAGGTACTAACTACAATGCTTTTTGTGTGTCTGTATTGTTCTAAACACCAAATAAAAAATTAAAGAATAATTTAATTATAGTATGTGACCTGGTTTCACTGATTATCCCATCAAAAGTCAGTTTTAGTCTCTTTTTTAGAGGTTGTAAATAAAAACCCAAATTGGGCAACATATTTCTCATCAAGACAAACAGTTGGAGGTAATAAATGGGGTAAATTACCAGGTGGGGACTCCAGGGACCAGGTACCCAGTTACCCGGCTTAGGTTCTGTCTAGTTGTACTAATAGGAAAAGATATTAACCTTTTTTCAGATATCCCTGCCCTAATTTTTCAAATGCAGATAATGACACTGACTTTACACACGCACAAAGCTATTATGAGAACCTCCAGGTACAATGGGTGGAAATATACTGTAATACAGAGCTGCAGATGCATGTATTGCATCAAAATTTCCTAACAAGTAACTTGCTACCACCCAAGGGTCAGCTTTGAGTTGCCTTAGCTTGTGCAATTCATAGTAAAGGCCCAGAATTTAGATCCTTGAGTCGAGAGAATATCTGAGAACTAAAAAATGAAAAACAGGCTGCTATTGAGTCAAAAATAGATGAGAAGAAAGAAAATAAGACTGCAAGAGGAAAACAGAATCTGAGAAAGATTCTAAGGCTCCGATTGAAATAAGCCTTGCAGACCGTAACTGTTTCCTATGCTCCCTGAAGCATGGGGTTTGGGAGGGTTCATTGTGTGGACTGGCTCTTTAGAGACACCATCAATGGACCTCACAGCTCCCCAGTGGGACTTTTACTCAGACGCATGACCCTGGCCCTTCAGAAGGGCATAGAAGAGATAGACCTTGTGTCCATGAGTTTCCTCCCTTTGATACAGAGTAGGATGTTGTTTGGCTTCCAAGAAATAATGTTTAGCAGAGTATTTGGGGGAAGATATGAGCAAATAAGAAAATGAGTGCCTTTTCTCTTAGGTAGATATTATTTGAGGCATCAGTTGGCATCCTGTAGAAGAAATATATCTATTAAAAAATGTCCAGCTTTGACTATTGGACACATTATTTGGCTTATAGATGATAGATTAGATAGATAGATAGATAGATAGATAGATAGATAGATAGATAGATAGATAGATAGATGGATGGATGGATAGACAGACAGATAGATAGACAGATAGTTAGACAGATAGCTATCACATGATAGTAATGGTTATATGTAACTCAGGACTGATAGATGATAGATTAGATAGATAGATAGATAGATAGATGGATAGACAGACAGACAGACAGACAGACAGATAGATAGATGGATGGATAGATGGATGGATAGATAGACAGACAGATAGATAGATAGATAGATAGATAGTTGGATGGATGGATGGATGGATGGATAGATAGACAGACAGACAGACAGACAGACGGACAGATAGATGGACGGATGGATAGATGGATGGATAGACAGACAGACAGATAGATAGATAGATAGATAGATAGATAGTTGGATGGATGGATGGATGGATGTATAGATAGATAGATAGATAGATAGATAGATAGATAGATGGATAGATAGACAGACAGACAGACAGATAGATAGATAGACAGATAGTTAGACAGATAGCTATCACATGATAGTAATGGTTATATGTAACTCAGGACTGATAGATGATAGATTAGATAGATAGTTGGATGGATGGATGGATAGATAGCTAGATAGATGGATGGATAGACAGACAGACAGACAGACAGACGGACAGACAGACAGACAGACAGACAGACGGACAGACAGACAGATAGCTACCACACGACAGTAATGGTTATATGTGACTCAGGGCTACTTCTGTGATGCGGAGCTGATCCTGGCCTGCCTCTGCCTGCTCCTAGCGTGCAGATCACCTGCAGCTATGCCAGTCTGTGCCTGATGTGCATACTCCTCTTGAGGAGGTCTCCAGATTTCCTGAGCACCCCTCGTGCTGAAGACCCACTTCTAGGGGAAGCGCGTTGCTTCATTAACTGCCTCCATCAAAAATCCACCGTTTCAACAACTTCGCTTTAGACGGAGACACTAGAACCAGTGAGGTTCTCTCCCTTCCTTGCCTGCTGGGGGCCTTAGGAATCTGGAATTGAGAAGTGCGTTTTTTTCTACCGACTGGAGCTTCTCTTGCAAATCTCTCATATTCAGATATGAGGAGCGAGGAAAAGACCTCTTCATTGATATTCACCAGGGCCCAGTCATCAAACTCCCCAAGAACTCTTTCACCCTGTGGTGTTCTTGCAGAAGCACGAGGATAGCCCTTGGACATCATCCCAGGAGTCAAACGCCAATCTCTTTCCTTGCAGTCATACCCCCATCTCTGTGGGTGATTGGCCTGGAGCTCTAAAACCTGTCATTCCTTGGCTTTAGGGCTGTGATGGTGGGGAAGAGGGGATCACAGGGCCAGGAGAGAGTAATTTCTTTTTTGCTATGAGTATTCTACTTCCTAAAAGACAATGTTAAAAAAAAAACCCCAAACAAAAAACTAACCTCTGTTTCCCCTCTGTCCTTCTATTATATGTGCGGGGTGACAGGCTAACCAGTGGTAAAGAGATTATTTCGGAAATATTTCTATTCGTCTCTGTAAGCCCTCAGGGGCTATATCTGACCACATTTGTTGATAGCTCTCTTTTGAGTACAGGTCTTAATTGTCAATTACAAGACAAGGGAAAAAATTTCACTCCACATCCTACTACAGTAGCTATTATTATCATCAGCAGGAACAGTGGTGCTTTTATTCACTCTAAACTGGTTACTCTCTGCTTTTCTCTTTTATGACCACTGTATAATGTATAGTTTCTGGATGGCGGCATATTGGGACATAAATACCGTAACTTCCTCCTACATAGATTTCCAATCGGAGCTCCTTTACAGTCATTTTATGACTTTAAAAATAGCTCCATACCTTCTTCAAGATCTTGTTTCCTGTTTCAGAAAGAGTTATCGGTCTTCCTCATGCTGAGAAAAATAACACTGAAAATACAGAATATAACTGGTTCCCCAGGGCTTGCTTTCCATGGGGTTACTGTGGGAGATACCAAGTCAGGCACTTCAGCAGGGTGGCGTCACATTGCTGCACATCCTGGCAGCATCTTCCTTGAGAGTCTGCCTCCCAGTATCCGCTGTTCAATTCCCAGGGCAATTAATTATCCTATGGGAAAACCCAGAGCCAACAAAATCCTGGGTAAGCTGGAAGAACTTCATTTTACGAGGTGACAAGCAGCACTGCCTTGGGCGATGCTGTCTTAATTAGGCCCATGCTATTCTAGCTTATTGAACACAATGTATATGTGCCTCTTAATTAGTACCTTAAAAGCACTGACAGTCAAGTCCTGTGGAGAGGCCTAAGGCAAGTAAACTAAGTTCTGTCCACCTGAAGCCAGACAGACCATTAGGATGCCTGTAACAGGGTGATAATTCTCCCTTCCCTCAACCCAGTCAATGTTCTATGGAATAAAAAACTGAGAAACTAGACTTCCAGTTAATTTAAATTGTGTATCTTTTTGCATGTTCACCACTCATATGGAGGATATCTTCCACTCTTTCAGGATCCCGCAAAACAAAGCTGCACTTGTCTAGCAGCATTAGGGAACAACACAAGAGTTTGCCAAACATTCTGGAAGTGAGGAAGAAAGGGTAAGTTATGACTCAGCACCCAACTCGGATATAGCAACTTCCCTTCAGTCAAGCATTCCTCTCTGCATCACACATGCGAGTTGCTGTTTTCTGTCTTTCCTCCCTTGTGCTCAGGTATCCTGACTCTTGGTCGCCTTCTTCTGACATCTCTTTCTTTTTTTTTCCTTTCCAAAATCATCTCAATTTCTCTGTCAAAGATATTTCACTCTGCCTCAGCTTCTTTGTTTTATGTTTTGCATCTATTCCTTAAAACTATTTTTGAGAAGTGGCAAATGCTTTTGTCTTGCGGATGAAGATTTTTGCTTTTGTTTGTAAAGGTAATGTAATCTAGTTACTAGGATTCGTTCTCCTCCGAAGGCTGTGGGTTACAAGTGTAAATATTTTCTTTTTTGTTCATGCAAATATTCAAAATAATGGATTTATTATGTCTACTCGGTATGAGACAAGGAAATTTATAATTCACCATGTATTTGAGTTGTGTGCAGAAACCTGTGTTAACTCATATCATAATTCCTATTTATTCCATTGATATTTTAGCACCCCTATTAGATGGATGCCTCCAGCAGATATGCAGAGGGACAGTCCATTACTATGTGTCTGGGCCACTCTGACCCTGAGCTCTATCTCGATTGAGCTCTACCTAGGCTACTCTAGTACACAGAGCAAATACAAGTGAGATTTGAGTATTATGTAACTTTTAGATTAATTCAAAGGCATAACCTTTGCTTTGACCATAGTTCTGTTCTACATTTACTTGGTTCCTAGCCTTGATTTTCTATGGTGTTGGTTCTGAAGTTGCTCTTCATATTTCAAGATTAGTTTAGCTTCCTAGTTTAAGACATTCGCTATAGAATAGTAGTCACATCCATGAGGGCAGAATCCTCGGATTGGAATCACAGGTTAGCCACTCACTAGCTTTGTGATATAGGAAGATTCACCTGGATCTCAGAGTCTCAGTCTTCGTGTCAGTGGAATGGAGTTCTCTCAGAGAGGTTTGTTGCAAGGATTAAACTAGAAAAGCAGCTAAGCTTCTTTAGCATAGTATTAGAAAGATGGCATTTCTCAGTACATATTGTTTGCAATGGTAATTTTATCAGTCTTGTTATTGTGATTGCAATGTCTTAGTATTGCCATTTCTAGCAGTCACTTAGCCTTTCTCACCACTGGGCTTTCATCGGGGCATTTGTTTCCTGGAATCCCGAGAGCTATCAATTAGAATCCACTGCTCACAAAACTCTCTTCAAATACCATTTTGCATTAAATGTTAGAAGTTTTATAATCTTTAAAGCACTTCGGCTCTATGCTTCGATAAGTGTTTTAGATACGTTTTCTCATTTGGTACATGGAAATCTTTGGATGTAAGATTTTATTTTCATATTATAGATAAAGAAATCAAATTTCAATAGCATCAAATAACACATCTGTAGGTTGTGGAACTAGTATTAAAACCTACTTCTCAGCTGGGCTCGGTGGCTCAGCCTGTAATCCCGCACTTTGGGAGGCTGAGGTGAGTGGATTGCCTGAGCCTGTGGGTTCGAGACCCGCCCGGGCAACTTGGCGAGACCTCATCTCTACAATAAATCAAAAATGAGCCGGGCGTGGTAGCGCGTGCCTGTAGTTCCAGCTGCTCGGAAGGCTGAGGTGGAAGGATCGCCGGAGCCCAGCGGGTCGAGGCTGCAATGGTCGGGAACAGCCACTACACTCCAGTCTGGGCGACTGAGTGAGACTCCAACTCAAAACAAAACAACAAAAAAAATACTTCTCATAACGCCATAGACATGATGATTTAGTTTGTACCATGAGGTATATTTAGTGAAGATTTAGACTGGAGGATGGTGGAGCAGAGTTGGCAGTACGCTTCACTGCAGAGCCCTGGGAAAAAGAGCCAAGTAAACAATTTGACTGAAGTTCAAGCTGTCATGTAGAAAATTGAGAATTCCTTGAAGTTCTGTGCATTTTATACGTTTTCAAACAAAAGCAATATGCACAGACATACAAAGCAAATGGATGTAAATCCAAAACTGATCCATCCTATATTCGCTGGTTTGAGCTTAAGATGTTACCTAGAGTCTCAAAGGCTCAGTACCATATCTATAAGATTAGGGCGGAGAAAAGTAGTACCTCTCTCATGAGGATATTTTAGGAACTTAATGAGATAACGAGTGTAAATCATTTAGAACGTTATCTGGTGCATGGTAACCACTCAATGCTTATTTAGCTTCCATTAATTCAATACACAAATAGCTAAGCATATAATATTGTGCTGGGTGTTCTGACATCTTACTGTCACTATCGTTTTTAACTTAGGGCTTCCAGTTGTGAAGAATGAATATAGTTGACCCTTGAACAACAAGGGCTTATCTGCATGAGTCTACTTATATGAGGATCTTCTTCCAACTCTTTCACTCATGAAATCGCAAGACTAACCTCATCTACTTCATCTTCCTTTTAATCAATGTAGAGATGAGGAGGAGGAATTCCTTTATAATGATGCATCCCCACTTAGTGAATAGTAAATATATTTTATTTTCCTTGTGATTTTCTTAATCACATTTGATTTTCTCTAGCTTACTTTGTCATAAGATTATGTCAAATAATATAACAAATAAAATAAGTGTTAATCAATCATTTATATTACTGATAAGGTTTCCA
This sequence comes from Carlito syrichta, assembly GCF_000164805.1. Taxonomy (NCBI): domain Eukaryota; kingdom Metazoa; phylum Chordata; class Mammalia; order Primates; family Tarsiidae; genus Carlito; species Carlito syrichta. The sequence continues at coordinate 726,842 of NW_007246703.1, read as the reverse complement.
GTCAACAGTAGGCTACTAGTAAAGTTTTTGGGGAGTCAAAAGTTATATATGCATTTTTAATAGTGCAGAGAGTCAGCACCTCAACTCCTGTGATATTCAAGAGTCAACTGTATTTAATATAATATTTAATATTTTTGTCTTTAGAGCCCCTTAAAAATAACTTGTGCCCCTTTTAATTGTACTTTCCTATCTAATGACATATGAAGTTGTTAATTTGAACCCTGTTTCTAGAAAAAGAACATATTTGAGTTATAGGGTGTTTGAAATTATTGCTCTGTATACACACACACACACACACACACACACACACACATATAGAGGGAGTAACGTATATATAAACAATCTCTGAATAAGTAGCCTTTGATTGTTTTCATTTGAGTGTATTACTTTTGCTAGAACTACTGTAACTAAGTACCATAGACTGGGTGGATTAAACAGTAGAAATGTATTGTCTCAGTTCTTGAGTCTGGGATCTGAGATCAAGGTGTTGACAGAACTATGCTCCTTTTGAAGGACCCAAGAAGGATCTGTTCCAGGCCTCTCTCTCTGTGCCTCTGGAAGTTTCCTGGCAATCTCTGCTATTCCTTGACTTGTAGACGCATCACTCTGATCTCTGCCTTTGTATTATGAGGTGTTCTTTTTGTGTGCATGTCTGGGTCTAAATTTCCATCTTTTTTTTTTGAGTTGGAGTCTCACTCTGTCACCCAGACTGGAGTGCAGTGGCCGCTCCCGGCCACCGCAGCCTCGACCTGCTGGGCTCCGGCGATCCTTCCGCCTCAGCCTTCCAAGTAGCTGGAATTACAGGCATGCGCTACCATGCCCGGTTGATTTTTTTATTTATTGTAGAGATGAGATCTTGCTGCCCAGGCGAGTCTCGAACCCGCGGGCTCAGGCAATCCACTCACCTCAGCCTCCCAAAGGCGCAGGATTACAGGCTGAGCCACCGAGCCCGGCTAAATTTCCATCTTTTAAAGAGGCGTCAGTCATAGTACATTAGGGCCCAGTATGACCTCATTTTAGTTAACTGCATCTGAGACAACCCTATTGTCAAATAATGTCACTTTCTGTGGTACTGACAACTAGGACTTCCATATCTGAATTTGGAGGGAGGGGGCATAATTCAACCTGTACATGTAATCTTTATTTATTATATATATGTGTATATATATATAATACATAACTATTTACTTTAGGTATATGATATTTAATATACAATATATTTCATACATAAAATGCTCCTGCACACATGCATATTCTTAGCATTACATTACTATTATCTTCTGAAGAGTGATGCCTCTGCCTTAGTTATGAATAACTATATCCCCAGTTTGCCAGTACCAGTGGTATATCTATCACACTGCACTAATGCAGCAAGTGTTGTGAATACACAAAAATCTAGAGAAGATAGGAGACATAACCAATAGTTATGAATAGATATGAATGAGTATAAAGAGAGTGGAGAAATAGGTAAAGAATAAGTAATCATCACACTACTCTAGTTCTGGCGATTGCACCTAAACGTAACAGTTTTTCTGCTCTTGTCTGTGAGCCCAAAGTACAAATACGTGCAGTGTTAAGATGTTGGGAGGAATCCCTCAGGCTTCAGATTTTATTCCCTTCCACTCTGGAAGCTAGCACAGTTTAATTCAGTAGTTTGCGTAGGAGTCCAAGCATCCTTCTGACAGGTGTCCAGTCATGTTCGACCCCTTTTGGAACCCACTGATGGTGGCTACTCAGTGGCACCTGAAGAAGACTTCCTCTGAGACACTCATTCAACCATCTGCATGTTGTCCTGCCCTCACTGACAAAATAGCTGCAGTGTGGGCTTGGTCTAGACCTCCACTCTGTATTTGGAATTCCGCCACTTTAGGAATTCTTAACCTTGTCTTTGTAAAGTCAAAGATATATTTGCAAGTCATTCGTTCAGCAAGTATGTCCTATTTGTGATGCTGTAGTACAACCTACTTGGTTAAGTACAATGTAACATTTCCTTCCTCTATTTTCTCAGCTTAAAAATGTCAGGAGTCACCTGTACTGACTTGACATTCTTTTGGTTCAACGCTGCTGTGAACTTAAGACAATGAATGCAGCCGTGCTACTTTATTCAAATGTAGCATATAACTTAAGCCCCGAATTTTCCTTGACAGACAAGATACTCATGACATTTAACCTATAAACTGTAACATTCCTTCCTAGCAAACTTTACAGTTACATGCTATTTTAAATTATCCAATATTTATAAAACTCATTGTCTTAATCAACCTACATATAGTAATATAAAAAGTTATGAAAGGACAATTAATAACAACTGGATCTCCTCATTGTATCCTGGTCACTTAGTAAATCTTTTCAAATATATTACCTTAATGATTCATCAAAACAACTAGGAAAATTAAGTGTTGTTTGCCGTCAGCTTACAGAGCAAAAATCGGTGTCAGATAAGACAAAATTAATGTCCCATAACCACATAACTAGGGATGGGATTAAAATTCACAACTAAGAGCCATCTAAGATTCTTTGTGTTATACCACACTTAAGGGTCTTTTTAATCTGAGTTTTGAAATACAGTACGGTAGATACTGTTAAACTCGGGTAATATGTGAGGGTGCTGACCCAATTTTAGAGCACGTTATAGTAAACTACTTGAGGATCTACCTCTAGGCCATGTTAAGTCCAAGGTCAATATTCTCATCCTAATTAAAATAAGATCAATTCAATGTGTGTTAATAGCTCTAAATAACCATTTTACATTGCTTTAACTGATAAAGATGAAATGACATTTGAAACAATTTTCTTCAAGATTTTCAAATAAGGAAAATAATTTTTTTAATAATAGCTAATGCTGAAACCAAGTCTGTTTAAAAATGAGCTAAAGCCTTAGTTTTAGTAAACAGTACACTCTTTAGAATGTTGTTTGTGAGAGAAGATGTGTTTAGAGAGGGAAAAATCTTTTACATTATAAAAAATCTTTTATAATGTAAACATGTCACTCTCCATTTGTGCACATGGCTCCAATTTCTGAAGGCATATAATTCTTTCTTTTATTTGTTACATAAAAGCAAAGGACCTTGATTTATGCTTGGCTTAAATAAAGAGAAAAGGAAGGAGGCAGATTGTTTAGGAGAGAAAGTTGTTAGAGTAATTGGTGTTTGACCAGGAGGGTTAGGTGATGTATCTACCTGAGACCACTGGGGAGGATGAACCCACAGCTCTGGTCTAAGCATCCTTTTCCCATTTGTAAGAAAAAGCAAATGAACAAACGAAAAAGAGGTCAAGCTGCAAAGGATTCTCTGAGCTCTGAGTAGTGGAAGTAGGTAGGGCCAGAAAGAAACCCACTAAGCGTGCTACAGTCTCTCCAGGTACGTTTGGGACACATACTTCCTTTTGGGTTAGAACATTGCCGTCTCAGCTGACTCCTCTGTTTGCTTTTCCCTAGAGTTCTAACCTTTGTGTTTCTGACATTTATATGTAGTTGTTAAAGTATGAGGTCAGGGCCAATGCTGTTGACTATCCCATGTTCAACTTGTATGGGCTTTGGTAAGTCATTTAACATCTCTAAGCATTAGTTTTCACATCAGCAAAATGGGTATAATAATAACAAAATACTCATACTATTAATTAATGTACTATATTAAAAATGTGTTAATTAATGCACTATATTAAAAACACTTATAAGCTTCATTAGTTGTAATTGTTGAATTTAAAATATGCCAGATGATAATATAATGTCTGTTACAGTCAAAATCCAGGATAAAGCTCTCAGCTGTGTGCTTGAAAAAAATCACACAGCCTTTAGCTTTATTCTAAAACTGCAGCCTAAACTAGCCTAAACTAGCATTCATTAGTATCAGGGAATCTTCTATGTTTTTCTAGAAGGACCCATTTTTTACTTCCAAGAATAAGTATTATATAATGATAATCTTCACAAAGCGCCTGCACCATTCCTTCTACCTCCACCTCAAGTATGACATTGCTCAAATGACCTTAAGAGAAAAAGAAATCAATACACACACATTTCCTCATTTGTCTATAACCAACCAATAGTCTCACTTTTCCTCAACCTCATTTTTTAAATTCCTGTTACAGAAATTGTTCCTTCCCCTATCAAAGGTCAATCTCCCCTTCTAAGGCCTACGTCTCCTCCCTTCTTGCTTTATTTGTTTATCCTCTGTCTCCTGACCCATATTCATACATATTTCTGTTGGATAATTTCCATGAACACAAAGGCATACCCTGGTACTTTCAATATTTAGCATTTTTTTAAAAGAAAAAAATAATTCTTTTTACCCCTTCCTCATGTCCATTTGGAGACTGCTATATTTCTGTGCTTCGAATTCATAGAAATAGTTTCAAAGGAGGTTTCCTTTCACACTATACACTTTCTACTAAAACCATTCTGGTAGCCATCTTTCTACCTCATTTCATTTATGCTTTAATGCATCAGACATTTGACCTGGCATAAGTCAAATCTATGACAGGCTTTGGAGCTGCAAGAGTGAATGAAAGAGACATTGATGCTTTGTGATACCTAAATAGTCTAGTATTAAAAATAATTTTTAAAAGTGACTATGCTTATTATAAAAGATATTTATAGAAAATAAATCTTTAATTATTTGAATAATGAGTAAAGTTCATTTGAATAAGCTCAAAAGGCCCATGGGAAAAGCTCATGGGTTTTCATGGCATGGAGAAGTAAGGTTCCTGGGTCTGGTTTTGAAACTAGCCCAATTTTTCCATAGAACTGAGGTTTTCGTTTTTTTAAATACATAGAAATGGACCCTCCTGGTCTTAAAGCTTGAAACTTATATTTGTCTTGCCTGAGTTTCCTTCTCAGGAAACCAATAGTCCAACCTCTCAGATAATATCAAGAAGTTGAAACTCACCAGATCACTGAATCTGGACAATGAGTTTCCAGACCCCTCACCCAACATGATTGCTTAACTGACCACCTGCTGTCTGTTGACCAGTTTTTTCCTTACCTCTCCCTACTTCCTGTTTTCTGTCACATAGTTCCTATTGACCATCTCTTCTTCCTTTTTCTTCACTAATTCCTATTTTCTTGTACATAGTTACATTATTTCCTGCTATATGAACCCCTAATTTCAGTCTGTTGGACAGATGGATTTAATATTTATCTCTCATCTCCTGGTTGACATCATCTGCATTAAAGTTTTTTTTCTCCGGAAATACTCATTTTAGTGACTGGCTTTCTATGCAGTAAGCAACTGGATTTGCTCAAATTCCAGGTAAGGACAGACACTTCAGATATGTGGATCTTTTGAAAGACAGAAAATTTTGATTTAACAGTTTAATAAACTATTAAACAGAATCTAGTCAAAAGTTGAGAAAAGAATATTCAGGTAGAGGCAAATGAGCATATAGATGTCAAGACCTGATGCAGGTGAAAATTTGAACTTTTCCAGAAGTTAAGGAATACCTGTAAGTCTGGAGTGTGGTGAACAAGTTGGAGAAAGACACCAGGCTAGACATGCATAGTAAGAAAGAACCAGGACAAGAAAAGCCCAGATGCCCGTTGTCAGTGTCTTGGATTCCATTCCTGGGATAATGACTAAAGTCTATGTATTAGGTTATGACATGTTTTATTTGAGAGTCTTGAAAGATTGCATGTGTGAAAAGGGAGAGACCAACTAGGAAATTCTCCTGTAGGTCTAGAAGGTGGTAGTGATGGTCTAGATGATAGCGTTACATTGAATAGAGCAGAGTTCATGTTTTCAAGACATGCTTAGGACTTATTGAGACAGAATAGGGACAGAATTCAGCCCCACACCACTCACATATCTTTCCACTGACTGTCAGACCTGTACGTTTTCGAAAAAAACAAGATAAGCAACATTTTGCCACAGATTTTTACTCAATAATTAACCCCTCTACCTGCATGCCTCATAATAATATTAAAGACCCCACCCCAAGTGGGGCTAATCAGCCATTTTTTTGGAACATGCAATGTATGATAAAGTATGTACCTACACTATGCATGGTTAGAGCTTCTCCTTAATCAGACTAACAGAACTTTTCTTTAATGTTACTTCCCTCCCCTTAATGATTAAAAGGCCCTGGCTGGTCCCCTTTGTGGAGCCAGCTGGAGGACTCTTACTCCTGAGCTGTCTCACTTGCGCTTAAGCATAAGAGTATTGTCTGGGAATCAGTTTGACCTTGTGTCGATTTCCATTGCATGAGAGCCTAAGAACCTGCAGTCTAGGGTCTTATGACCAAAGTACTTAGTAATGACTTGGACTGGGAGAGTAAAGAGAATGAATTATTTGAGAATACTTAAGGCTCCTTTTTCTTAAGAAGCAGTGCATTTAGGCTTACTTATGTTGGTGAAGACTGAGACTGAGAGATATATTTGAAAGCTATTTTATTGTTCTAAATAATTATAGAAGCTAAATGATGAGCTCATCACTATTTTTTATGTTTGAAGATTTTAATACATTCTTACAAAAATAATTTTGCATAACGTTCTTATGTAAATTTTGAGATGCTCTTGAGCTATCTGGGATAAAATGTCTCAATAGGAGCAACATATATGGTTCCGGAGCTCAGTGTTTATCATGGTACAATGATGAGAGATTTTCATTTGTACATTATAATGACTAGAATGTTTTTAATCATCTAGGGAGATAATGTGGGAAGAACAGAGACAGGAAGTCAAACTGGACTGAATTCTGAGGAATGTGGTATGTAGACATTCTGCAATGAAGAAGCCACTAGGGAAGGAGAGCTGGAGGTCAGAGGAAACATAGAGGTGTGCAGTTATGAATGAAGAGAAGAGAAGAAAGTGTTCCAGGAAGATAGTACATGTTAGCAATGCTGTAATGAGCTTATGACAAGGTTAGAAAATACCCATCAGACTTGTCACTTTCACAATCTTGGGAACTCTATGTAAACAACGCCTTTGGTTGGGGTAGTAATACCCCTTTTCTCTGGTTTAGATGTTAGATCATTATTTCTTTCTTTCTTTCTTTCTTTCTTTCTTTCTTTCTTTCTTTCTCTCTCTCTCTCTCTCTCTCTCTCTCTCTCTCTCTCTCTCTCTCTCTCTCTTTCTGTCTTTCTTTCTTTCTTTCTTTCTTTTATTTTTTCTTTGAGTTGGAGTCTCGCTCTGTCGTCCAGACTGGAGTGCAGTGCCCGTCCCGGCCACCGCAGCCTCAACCTGCTGGGCTCCGGTGATCCTTCCGTCTCCACCTTCCAAGTAGCTGGAACTACTGGCGCACGCCACCACGCCTGGCTAATTTTTGATTTATTGTAGAGATGAGGTCTTGCTAAGTTGCCCAGGCGGGTCTTGAACCCGCGGGCTCAGGCCATCCACTCACCTCAGCCTCCCAAGTGCGGGATTACAGGCTGAGCCACCGAGCCCGGCTAGATCATTATTTCTTTACTGTTCCAACTGTCCACATTTGAAGATGAATTCCTGAATATACAGCAATTCTTCCACAGTGAGATAAGATCAATACCATTGCCCTATTATATAGCTACATAAAAGGTAGGTATTAGGATCCTAATTTGAGAGTTTAAGTTATGCAGAACATGAAAATTGAAGTTCATCTAGATAAACCTGAAGGGTCTGTGGGAAAAGCCCGGAGTCCTTATGGTATGGAGAAGTATTGTTTCTGGGTTAGAGTTCATGTCTTTGCTGAAAATAAGGACAACTCTCAGTCCAGTAGAGAAAATTCTGCTCAGGCTGTCTAATAGTCAGTGATTCTAGCACAGAACCTAGCATGATGCCTTGTTCAAAGAAGATATACAAAGCAACTAGATAAGAGGAACTCTCTAGGGCTTGTTTTCCAAAGGAAAGTGTTGTCTAGAAGAGCAAAAATTACTAGCCTACCTAGGTGTGTTGTAAAGCTATTCAGAAAGGAACTCATTGAGGCTTGTGAATGGAAATGTAGCATCCAAGTCACATTCTGCTTAAAGAGGTTGTAACAAATTCAGATGAGTTAAAAAAAAAAAAAGAGATATACAATAAACAATAGCTAGTGATTTCCACTCACTAGTAATTAATGTTCAATCTTAGCTAAGGGGGCACCCTAGGGAGCCCCCAACCAAAGGGCCTGTTTTGATGACTGAGATTGCAGATTTTGCTACAGTGGGAACTAAAACCCATCCAACTATTTTATCATTACTGAATTTTGTGGAACTCAGGAGTTGCAGCCTATGAAACTGTGATTTTCTTTATTATTTATTGAGTTCCCAACATACTTAGTTGTAGTACTAGGCATTTTTACTTATAATCCTACAATGAAAATACATGGCAATTTCATGGAGCATTTACTCAATTTTTTGGAAGGTAAGGAAAGACGCTTTAGAAAATGGGGATCTTTTGGAAGCTCTCAGAGGCCCATGATGTGTCCAGTATCTCATTATTGCCAGCAGATTCCATACTCTAAACAAGTTATTTTCATGTTCTAGGTAATAAGGAAATGGTAAATTAGCTTTAAGACATTGATATCACTCGCATATCACACATATTAGTATTTTTCTCATTGTGTTGAAGTTTGCTTCCCTTGTTTCTGCATCTCCAAATATCCTCTGACTGTGCTTGTTTCAGAGCTGAGTCATGGTAGAGGACTTACACATGGAAGCCCAGGACTGATTTTCCTTCATGATGACTTTATACTGTATAGGAAGGAGAGAGAGAAAGATGTAGTAAGAGAATAAGATAATTTAGTAACCTCTGGACACTTCTGAGAAATTGAAACTATAGGATTCATGTTCAGAACAAAATGCAATATATGAACCATGAGTCAAATATTTCTTGACAATTGTGTAGTAAGTGACATCTGAAAACTCAAACTGTACCAAACCAAGCCTTTCCTTCATGATGGCAAATGGTTAGATCACACCTTAAATTTCTTTCCACTCTCCCTGCTACAGGTCACACTTTAGACAAGGGGATTGGGGGATAGGGGTGCAGGGAATAACCAAAGTAGTTCTTCCATCACTTGAAATGGAAGAAATTATCCTAAAGAAATTTTAAATTGCTTGAAATGATTCATCCTTTACATGTTTAGCGGTATCTTTTTCAAAGATAGGAAGAAGAATACCTTATCATTTTGTGACTGAGGCTATGGAGAACACATTCTGTTTATTTGACAGTTCTGACGGGAAGAGGTAGAAGTGTTAATGTAACTAGAGCACGTGGTGATCTTATAAATTGGGATCCATAAGGGAAGATAGATGACTAGCTGGTTGGTGAATGTAATGGTACTTTTATGAGGCCATGAAAACAAGAATTGTAAGACTAACTGATTGTGTTGTTTGTCATAACAGTACCACTGCAAAATAAGCACATTTTTAAGCCTGGGTCTGGGAATATTTAACATACACTGTTATTGAAATGAAGGAAACATATCTAAATTTAACTAATTGGAACTGTATTTTAAATTCTTCATGCAGTTAATGTTCATTTCATTTTCTGCATGTGCTGAAGGACTCCTGCTCTCCATCCCTACAACCTAGAAATGTTTCCACAAGATGTGGTGTTTTTTTTTTTCTGGAAAGTCAGGAAAACTCACAGTCCTCCACACACCTGATGGAAAACAGAAGCTAAGTGAACTAGTGTTCTCAGAGCATGTTTCCTTATATGTTGTATTGGTTTTCTAAGGTTACCATAAGATATTGCCACAAACTTGGTGGTTTAAAATATGAGAATGTATTGTCTCATGGATTTTTGAGACTGGAAGTCCAAAATCAAGCTGCCAACAGGGCTACACTTTCTTTCAAGATTCTAGGGGAGAATCCTTCCTTGCTGCTTTTAGCTTGGGGTGGCTCCTAGCACTCCTTGGTTTGTGGCAGCATCACTCCAATCTCTGCCTCTATTTTCACGTTCCCTTCTTCTCTGCGTGTCTTCTTCTCTTCTTATAAGAACACTATTCATTGATTCAGGGGTCATCCTAAATCCAAAATGATTTCATCCTGAGATACTTAACTAATTACATCTGCAAATGCCTTATTTCCAAACGAGATCACACTCTCAGGTTATGAGTGAACAGGTATTTTAGGGGGACACTATTTAACCTACTACAACCACAAATTGAGCTGATAATTCTTAACTTGTAAGACTTATCAGGACTGAGAAACTTTTATGTAAGATATTTGGTAACTAATAGATGATCAATGCATTCTTTGTTTTTAGTGATATCAGTATAATTATCTTTATTCTTGACCAAGCTTGGTTTGGATATTCTTATTTTCCTTACTATAAACTCAACTCTTATTCCTACTCTTTTGTAGGCATTGATTATATAAGTAAACTACAGTAAATAAATAGGCATGATTGTTATCTTATCTAGTAGGTTGTGTGTTATAAATGATACCCAAAAGCACAGACATTCTGTTGTGGGACTCACAGGAGAGAGAGAATGATAACTTTTGGGACGATATAGCTGGTATGTTCCCAATAAGTCTTTGCCAGAAGGGTCCTATGTTAAACTAAATAAATGGCAAATTAACCTAAAAGGTAGCACTGGGATGTGCTAATTTCCTCCCAAATTAGGGCTCTCAGCCACCATGCTATTATTCTGCCTCTCAAAATTGGTACTGGAAAATGAATTTATTCTTTGAAGTGAGTACAGGTTAAGTAAAAAGAGAAATTTGTGAAAACAATGATTAAAAACAACTGGAAAATTCTACTTTGCTAATGGCAATTGTGAATAATGAACACTTAATACAAATACATTTGACAATATGTACTTAAGAGATATCTAAGAGCTTATATTTTTTGATTGAGTAATTCTTTATTTGAGAATCTAACTGTGAGGCTGGGCTCAGTGGCTCAGCCTATAGTCCCAGCACTTTGGGAGGCCGAGGCGAGTGGATTGCCTGAGCCCGCGGGTTCGAGACCCGCCAAGGTTACTTGGCAAGACCACGTCTCTACAATAAATAAATAAAAAGTTAGCCGGATGCAGTAGCCTGCCTGTAGTTCCAGCTACTTGGAAGGCTGAGGTGGGAGGATTGCCTGAGCCCAGCGGGTTGAGGCTGCGGTGGCTGGGAGCATGCCACTGCACTTCAGTCTGGGCAACCCAGAATGAGACTACAACTCAAAAAAAAAAAAAAATGAGAATCTAACTGTGGAAATCATACAGATTTTTAAAACCTTTTTACATAACGATAGTCATTCATTCTTGAAAAATGTTTCACATTGTTATTACAAGACAATATAATGTCCAGTCTCAGAGATTAGTAAATTAGAATTGTGATATTCTCTTCAATGGAATACAATTTGGTCATTGAAATTTATGTTTCAAAAGAATATAATAAAATATATAAAAAAATGTTAACCATCAATTATGTATATCTTAGACAAGGTTTCTCCAGAGGTAGTCTCTAAGACAAAGATTTGTGCAAGTTGTTTTACTTGAGAAGTGATCACAAGAAGCACAGTAAGAGAAGCAAGTAAGTTGAGACAGACAAAGAGAAAGAAGTCAATAAAAATGGTTAATAAACAGGCTTTCTTTTTTCCCCCCAAATGTGTCAGATTTATTGAGCTATATAACTCATACAGGGTAAAATCAACACTTTTAGCGTACAGTTCTATGCACATGGTCATGTAACCACAGCCACAATTAAGATATAGTATATTTTCATCACCTCTCAAAATATTCCTTATTTTTTCCTTCATAGTTAGTTTTCCAGTGCCTGGAAAATATTGATCTCTTCTTTGTTCCCGTAGTTTTGCCTTTTCCAGAATGTCATATAAGTGGAATCATGAAGAATTCAGCCTTTTAAGTCTGGCTTCTTAACATCATGCGTTCGAGATTGAAACATGTTGTTGCAAGAATTTTATTTCTATTTTTAAAAATCACTCAGGAATATTCCTTTGTGTGGATGCACTGCCACTGTTGGCCTTTCCTCATTTGAAGGACAGTCGGGTTGTTTCCAGTTTTTGGAAATCATGAATAAAGCTGCTACAAACTTTCATGGGGACATACGTTTGCTTTTCTCTTAAGTGGATGACTAGGAATAGTATTGCCGGGACATAGAGTAGGCCTAGGCTTAAACTTACCAGAAAGCGCCCGTTGGCTACCTGGGACTCACTCTTCCTGGAGACTTCTTGGAGAATCCACAAAGAATGCTTCAGAGCTTTCCCATCCAAGGGACCGGAAGCTATGGGGCTTATCTGTTCTCCAAATCTGTCACTGGTTGAGGGCTGCCCTCAAGGGTATAACCTGACAGAAAGTATAGTTCATCTGGTACAGAAGGTGCATGTCCTGAAGGCCAGGGAAAGTTGCAGTTGTTTGCAGTAGAAAGCCCTGGGGTTGGTAAGCATGGCGTGTATTGAGGGCTGGCAACACTTTCTACCTCATGTGGAAAAAAAGTTACCATTCAAATTCTGATAATGATTTTTTTGTAAAGCTTTAATAGGAACATGGCTTTTCTTTGTATCAGAATCCTTAAATATAAGAAAATTTATATAAACTTTTTAATAAATAATCATAACAATTATTATTATTGTGAGAAAGTTTATTCAATAAGCACTTACTATCGGGAACTATTATTATCTCTGTTTGTCCAGGGTAATATTGGTAGGAAATAGTGGAGCCACCATTCAAATTAAGCAACCTGGTTTCAGAAAAGGTACTTGTAGCTACTGTGTTCTACTATATAATCCTGCTATAATGTAAGTAATGAGAATTTATGTATATTAAAAAAATAAAGATAAGCAACAAGAGTTTATATATAGGCCAGTGAACTGTGCATATATAATAAGATAGTAAAGGATCTGTCATGTGCTTTTGTGGTGAGATTATAGGGATTTTTCTTCTTTTTCCTTCTTTTTGATAAATTTAGTTTAAAGATTATATGTTTACATATACAAAAATATTAAAACTTTTCGTGTTTGTGTTAAAGGATGTTTTGTTAATTCAGAAACGTCTTTTATATTGGATATTGACAAATAATAATTGTGTGTATTTTAGGGATACAAAGTGATGCTATGACATATGTATATAATGTGGAATGAGTGAATCAAGCTAATTAACATATTTATCATCCTCAAATACGATTCAGTGGTGATGAGCAGAGGTCAAAATAATACGTGAAAACCCTAAAACTGAATCCTGATTCAGCAGTTGAGAAACACTCAGTGTGGGGAGAATTTACCAATTACCAGGAGACAAGGCAGACAAGAGAAGTATTAAACTCTTCTAGGTGCTGTGCTCTTTAAGGGCATCTGTCTTTGCTGGAAAGATTGATTCTGGCTCACAGGTAGTCATTATCACACTGTCCAACATCAAAAAGCCCTTCCTCCTTGCTCTGCCCCCAGCAGTCCATTGATTCTGGATGTCCCTGGGTGGTCTTGGACTCTTCCCAGCATCTGCTCAACCTCAAGTCCCTGTGAACCTCCACAGGCCACATTAAGTCCAAATTAAGAAATCCCTGGAGGCATAACTTTTTCAAAGAGTTGCAGCCAAAATAAAAGTTAATGAATTCCTGCAAAGGCAAAAGACCTCTGGATAGATGTCTTGCCCTTTTTATTCACTGAGCTCATGCAGTTTTTATTTTCTCAATTTTCTTTTTGCAAAACTCTATGTTCCACCAATGTTTCCAAAATTAATTTTGACCCCTGGCAACATTTTAATTTAACGCGCCCCGGTGGATTCTCTTTGCTCAACAACTTATTCCATATATTCATTACTCCGTTTAGAAAGTAGCATTATCTTGCTCAACATAAGTGTTCATTATATGCCTAATTACACTGAGAACTGCACAAAGAAGCAAGAACCTAGTAGAGGAGGAAGCTCTGGTCCAAGGGAGAAAGACCTGGTCTCAGGAGTGACCCTGAGATTATTAGCTGTGTCACTTCGGTGTGGAACTGACCCAGGCTGCAATTCTGCTCTCACTGTAAGTTCTGAGAGTCACCTATCCTATCTGAGTCTCATTTTCATGGACCTGTGAACTGAAGTGATAACAACTTCTAGGTTTTTGTGAAGATTTGGGGATCATGTCACTAGGGTATATGAATGATGCGGACCTACCATATATAATAAGTGGCTGCTATTACTATTATTATTTATAACACTGACTGGACGTGAGATATTCACACGTATTCAGAAATATGCATATGCAGTACCATCAAGAAATTTCAAGACTGGAGAAGGAACTGGCTTTCTTTAGCCTTCAAGAACAAAATCTAAACTCCCTCTAGTGGTTCCCAAGGCACTGGCCAACCTGGTCCCATGCCAGCTCTCTGTCCTCACCGCCTGCCTTGCTGGCTATCCTCAGGGATGAAACTTTAGCCTCACTGACCTGCATGTTGTTTTGTACGCGTAAAAAACTCTTTCTTACACCACTGATCTGCCCATGCTGCTTCCTTTGCTTCGACAGCTTTTCACACCCCAATTTCCTCATCTGTGCGTGTCCAACGCCTCTCCAATCTTCCTCTCACCTTCACTGTCATCTCCTTTGACTCTACCACGGAGGTTCCCCTTCATCCCCAGGCATCCAGATTCACAATTGTCACAATCGTTTTCATTGATATCACTTGTCTGCATGTGAAATTTCCTTTCCCACCTGTTTCTGAATTTTCTTCTCTTTCTTCCATCTATTGTCAAAATTCCACGAGGGCTGCAATCTTGCTGGTCTTCTTTTCCACTGCAACTTCTAGAAAGGGGTGTGTCCTTGGGGTGCTCCATCTGCTATTTAATTCTATCATCCGCCCATGCTCGTCCTTATATTCCCTTGTCCTGTTCCACATTTCCCTTTTTGTCCACACAAAAATAACATTTTATAACATGATACATTTTGCTTGCTTATAAAGTCTATTGTTTATTTTCTACCTTCCCTCACTAGAATGTCAGCTTCATGAGGATGAGGATGACTCTGCTTCATTTGCTGATGTATCACAAGAGCCTGCAATGTTACTTGACACACAGCAAATTCTCAAATAACATTTGTTGAATAAATAAATGAATGGGCATGACACTTAGTTCTGTTTAGCTCACATAGGAGGAGGATACATGCAGAAGCTAAGAGATTCAGTCAGAAAGGTAGCCTGGGGTCAAACAGAAGGAAGACCTCAAACTCCAGGTAAGTGGTTTTGCACATTATTCTATGCACACTAGGGAGTAAGACTTTGTTTTCAACCAAAATTTACATTGCTTATAGCCCTCCTTAAAATGTAGTGAAAACTCTAGTTGTTGTTTAGAGGCACCAAAAAAAAAATTGTCATTATAAGAAGACCCATTTTCATGTAATCCCTACCTAACACTTCGAGACCCCAAGAAGAAAATGTAAATATTGAGAATTCAGTGACAAATTATCTGCCTCTTACTGGTCCCATGATTGAATTAATCTCAGGTATTTTTTTAAAAAATCAATTTCCAGCAATATGCCTTCATCAGGACATAACTAGATTTAAATCTGGTTTGAGTGTCCTCTGTGTGTCAGGCTCAGTGCTTAGTGCTGTGTGCTCAGTGCATACAGCAAATATGTAGCAATAACCCTCACTTGAGCTATTGTTGGTCAATCCCTAGTTGTGCCGGGGCTGACACATGGCTCCTTGTTCTGTCCCACACTGCGAAGACTCTTTTGGTAAAGAAAGAGAGAGCAAGTTTGGTCGCAGTGGTAGACTCTTCTGGTCACTTCCCTTCTCCTTTTCAACGTTTCCCCACTGTCAGGGTCTGTGTTCCATTGTAACTGCAGAAATGCCCAACACTACCTTCGCCTTTACAGGCTTCCAGTCGCTAGAGGCTGGGATCCACCCAGTCGTATCTGGTGAGTGCTGAAAGGTAGACTTATTGAGCTTCTGGAGAAAAGGTTTTTCTCTATGTTGAACTTCTCTTGGCCTGTGATACTGGCCAACAGTGATAGCTGGCAAAATTCACCACCCTTTATACGCTGGGAGAAGGCTTCATGCAAAGATCCACCCTTTCCCAGATGACAGATAATTCCTGATGCCTTCTTGTTTATTACCTATGACCAGACAAGACACAGATTCACCAAACTACCATTCTTTGCCTCATAAGCAAAATGAACTGAACTGCTGGAACTCACTGACCAATCTGGATAAGATACCGTCTACCTAGATTTGGACTAGCTTTTTAAAAACTCCTTTTCTTCCCTTGGGTCCTTGAACTTTGTCTTAGATCCAGTCTGAGAATAGGTTGGTTTCAGGGTAGACAGTGTTTACTGTCAGTCACACCACTACCCTGGCTCAACCCACTTCCCCAGGCCTGTTTGGTTCTTTTTACTTAGTTTCCGCCTACCTATAAAAGAACAGCCCTTTTCTGTGCAACCTTTAAGATACTCACAGCTCTCACTCTTCCCCTCAGTGCTAAAAATCTTTCAAATAAAGTCTCTACTTGCCTAGGTCAAGATTTTTTTTTAATTTGTTATCTCCTCAAGAAAATCAGATGAACTGAAGGAAATTCTCGGTGGAAACCAATTCGGAAACCTGGAAACCAATTCGGTCATCTCAAGTCATGAAGAAACACTGGGACTACATTCGGTCTGGAGTTCTTGTTGTTTTAGATACTACCCCTTCATTGCAGGAGCCAGTTAGGGCTAGGCATTCCGTTCCTAGCAGAGAAGACCGTTCTCACTGGTACTTGAAACGAAGAAACTGGTCCTAGATGAGTCCTATTTTCAATACTCCAGCTGAGGGGAATTTTGAATGCCTAGTTTTGTTTCTGGGGTTTCCATAGAAACGTGGCAGGAATGAAGATAGTAATGGGTTTTAATAGTTTGTTGAGTATCTAAAGTGAAAGGTGTAGAGAGAAGCAACACCATTTTATAAAATCATCACTGCCTCATATTAGAATAGAGTAGATACTAATTTCAGCTTTCTGTTTTCCAGGTTTGTGACTTTTGACAAATCAGTTCAGAAATGTCAATGAGCATTTGCTACAAGTGTCCTAAACATGATACTTGGTTCTATCATGCAAAGACAACCAAAACACAGTCTGCACCCTCAGAGGAGTTGAATTCATAAACAAGTAATAGTAAATCATTATGAAAATTGCATTAATAAGTGTATATAGCTTACTAAGGGACAAATTGCCGAGTTTCATAGTGTAGCCTTACAATAATAAACACATGAAAAATGACCAACGGTTTGCCACGCAGATGAGGATGAGACAGACATTCCAAAAAGAAGGATTCATACTCATAATTTCACGAATGTATAAGTGTGAGAGACTAGTCTGCAAAGATCATGTGGGCACTTACAGTGTGTGATAGGTGCTTATCGGATTGGGACCCTGAAAACCCCAGTGGTTTTGAAAGTGTCTCAGATATCACCCTGTGAGGCCTGGCACTAGTACTAAACTAGTGAAGGTAGGTGATGAACAGACAAAATCCAGGCCTCCCATCTTTCTAACTGTGTGCCAGTGGGCAAGTGTCCAAACCTCTCTGCGCCTCAGTTTCCACATGTGTACAATTGGGTAAATAATAGTAACTATATCATTGAGTTTTTTGGAGATAAATTGTTTAAATATATGTAACCTTCTAGGAACAAAACATGGCATAGAGTAAATGCCAAGTGTCTAGATAATTTTATGATGATAGGCATGCTTTAACTAGAAGAAGCCCTTTTTACCTGTCCTGCTTTATATCTTCAGCTCTTATTTAAGACATCTTTCAAAAAAGTGTTTGCAAAAAATATTTGTAAAAGTTTTAAGATAACTCTGATGGATCTACTCTTTCAATAAATATGTAATGAGTGTTTATTCTGTTACAAGCACTGTGGTCAGGATAAAGCAGCAACACAATGAACAAATACTTTTGTCCTCAAGGGTTTTTTTGAATGGGGAAACCCAAAAGGTAAATACACACACACACATAAAATACATTATCTTGTGATTACTTATCTGATTAAAATAATAAAACGAATGTTGTGAGTGGAAGCCTAATTTCAGGTAAGGTTGATAGGAAAGGCCTCTTAAGAAGGTGATGTCTGAGAAAAGTCTCAAAGCAGGCGAGGGAATGAGTCAGCAGATTGCTGGGGGTGGGAGAAGCGAGCCCTGTGTGTTTGAGGAGGTTCCAGGAGGCCAAGGAGGGCAGGAGAGAATGAGCCAGAAGAGACAGGGTCAAGGAGTTACCTGTAGCCAACGGGTGAGGGTCAGGACTGACTTGGGGTAATGCTGGCAATTTGGAGACTCAGACTTTTATTCTGGAAGACGGGAAATCACAAGGGCTTGGAACAGAAGAGTGATGTGGTGTGATTAATGTTTGCTAGACTGAGAGTGGTTTTTTAGAGCATGGTAATATCACAAGGGCTAACAAAAAAGCTACTCAACAGTCCATAGAAGAGATAATCGTGGCTCCGAAAGGGTACTAGCAATAGTGGTGGTGAGAAGTGGTGGAATTCTTGGTAAAGTTTTAAAAGTCTATACAGAGAGAAAGAGAGAGAGAGAAGGAGGGGGCAAAAAGAGAGAGAGAGAGAGAGAGAGAGAGAGAGACAGGCTGTGGCAAAGTGTATCGATTACAATCATTTCCAACGCCTTTGACATTCCTGTTTCTGATAAATTGTTTAGTGGGATTCTAATTATCAGGGCAAGAAAGGGTTACAGGAGCAGAGCAGGGTCTGGCTTTCATTCCAGGCACAGGTGCAGCCCAATGGCTTTCCTGTCTTCAGACAAGAATGTTTGGTAATTCCCTTGCTTAAATTGTCCCCTTGTCTCTATCACAGAATGGAATCTGACCCCAAGTAATGTGACTTAATGAGGGCAGCTTAACTGTGCATACCAAGAACCACTAAATATATATTTATTTTACATTTTGTCTCAGCCATTATGCATAATTATATTTAAAAGGGCACTGGGTAGATAAGTTATAAACCACAACAGGTGTGACTGGAGAAACACACAGAAGGCACATAAAATCCGGGGGAGAGAGCAGATGATATAAACTTTCCATTAAGGCAGGGAGATAGAAGGCATATTTGAACTTTGAAGTCAATCCGTGTGCAGCCAGGTAATTACGGGCAGCCTACACCAGGACGGGAGGCAATGCTGGAGTGTGAATCTGGAGGGGTCTCCATAACTCACTCCTCTTCAAAGTGCCCTTGGGTGCCTGGCCTCACCAGAAAGGAAATTAGGGAGCGGCAGTCGGAATTGCATCAACATCTGAGAGGCCATGGAGGGAATGAGCCTCATTCACCACGATTAAAGTGGATGATCTGCAGGTTTGGCTCCTCCCCATTAAATTCCTGTTAAACTTGAGGGGTTTCAAAGGCATGGCCTTGTTAATAGGCAGGCCAGTCATTGAAAGGTGATGGAAGGAGGGAAGAAATGACTGTGACGTGTCTAAAAGTCTGAGAGCTTTTGCCTCATGTACAACTATGAATGAAACTAAGATTCAGCCATTTTTATCAGAGGTTTGCATGTATTATCTCATTCATTTCCTATGTCAAAATTGTTCCCTGTAGGTATCAACTTAAATAAGGGAACTGAGGCAAATTAATATAGAGCATTTATTTGGGTCAAGGTTGAGGACCACAGCCCAGGAAACACTGGGGAGAACTACATTCAGCTTTTGTTTCAAGCAGGTTTTTAAAAGCAAAAGGGAACAAGAAGTGAGCTTGTGTCAAGTTGTTTGATGAGAATTCTCACTGGTTTACAGAAAATGACATTGATTAGTGATTGGCTATACATTATTGAATGATATAGGATATGAGTTCTTGAGTGTAGCACGTGACATTGTCAGGGTAATTTTTAGCTACTTGTGGAGACAGTCAATCTCGAGTCCACATAGCGAGTGGCTTCAAGAAGTGATTCTCAGCTCAAGGGGGTCGTGCGTGAGATGTGTCTCTTGTCATATTTCGGTGCCTCTTAGGGCCTGATTATTTTAAGGAGTTTACAGTCTTCAGATAAAAACTTCCTCTCTTTCTCATGGTTAAAGGAAGAGAGGCTGAGAGACTTAGTGATTTCCTCGGAAATGATGGGATTGTCTAGATTCAAAATTAACTCTACAAATATTGAGTCCCATGTTATTTCTACCACATCACTTGTTCTCCAAGAGGAGAACTGTGTTGTCCGGCATAATATAATATTTTTGTGGTAGATGCTGTCCAGGGTCTTTTGTGTTTTTCTCTATGGTCCCACACCCACTTCCCAGCTACTAGCCCACAGAATCAATGACTGGAATGTTCCCTTAGGATCTAGATCATCAGGTTTAACCATGACAGCCTGTTCGTAAGTGATGAGGGGAGTGGTTGGAATAGCTGACTTCTCTGTGTGTTTTCATTTATGTTTTATAATGTAAACATCAAACACTAGAAGCAGCTGAGTATTTTTCTCTGAGCACGGTGGAAACTTATCTCTTTTTTCCAGAATTCTTCCACTTCCCATTGAATCCCTTTGGTTTCACACAACAAATGTCCTTCAGGGATGGCCGCTGGCAAAGCTGTGAAATCCATCCTCTGTTCCCAAAGCTTCTCCTTGTCCATCCTCTCCCAGCTCTATGGAACAGTCATCCTCTTCTGATGCTTGTGAACTTTTCTCCTACAAACTCAGAAAAGATCCAAATTATTATATGCATGAAAACATGTCTCCACTTTGCAATTCAAAGGGCAGGTCAACTATGCTTAGACCTCTTAGGCATTGTGAATCCAATGAAAATTTTTAATGAAAAATTTAAATTGAGGCATAGCCATATTCTAAAGTCAATGGGGAATGGTTTGTGGGGCATGGAAATGTACCTTCCTTTGACATGGCTTCCTTTAATGTTACTCAGTTAAGTCTTTTTTAAAAAATAATTATTTTATTTTAAAAATGTGGGGTACAAATGAGGGTTGGGGACATATATGTTTATCATACAGGTAAAGTGTGGGTACCCTTATTAATGTGCCTCTGGGACTGTCCCACTACTGCCAAACCTTTCTTTTTTTTTAACTCGTATACACTAGGGTTTCACAACGTAGGTTCCAAACCAGTGCCAATCCCGTTCTTATGGTATTATGATAAATGTTCTTGATCCACATATGAGTGAGTACACATGGTACTCAGATCTTTGTTTCTGTGATAAATCACTGAGTATTATAGACTCTAATTCCATCCAGGTTGCTGCAAATCTCATAATTTTGTTTTTCTTTATGACTGCACAATATTCCATAGTGTAAATGTACCACATTTTCTTTATCCAGTTCACTTTCGATGAGCAGCATGGTTGGTTCCATGTTTTTGCTATTGTGAATAATGCTACAATAAACGTGCATGTGCAGGTATCTTTATTATAGAGTGATTTGAGTTCCTCCGTATATTCCCAGAAGGAGGATTGCTGGGTCACATGGAAGGTCTATTTTCAAATTTTTTAGAAATCACCACACTATTTTCCACAGTGGTTGTACTAGTTTACATTCCCACCAACAATGTAAAAATATTCCCCTTTCCCCACATCCTCTCCAGAATCTGTTGTTTTTGAGTTATTGATGATGGTCATCCTGACTGGAATTAAGTGGTATCTCAGTGTGGTCTTAATTTGCATTCCTTTGATGATTAGCATTTTTTAATGTATCTGTTGGCTGCTCATATGTCTTCTTCTGAGAAGTGTCTATCCATATCTTTTGCCTATTTTTAATACGGGGTTTTTTTTTTTCCTTTTGGCATGTTTGAATTACTTGTAGATCCTAGATATTATATCTTTGTCAGATATGCAGATGAAAAATATTTTTTCCCATTCTGTAGACTGTCTCCTCACTATCTTGATGGTTTATTTTGCTTTGCAGAAGCTTTTCAGTTTAATGAGGTCCCACTTGTCTATCTTTTATGACATTTGCTTTTGGAGAGCTGATCAGGACTTGGTTGCCTATTCCAAATTCTGTATGGGTGTTTCCTACATTTTCTTCAAGGATTTTTATAGTTTGCAGTTTTGCATTTAGGTCTTTGATCCATTTAGAGTTGATTTTTGTGTATGGTGATAGGTAGGGATCTTGTTTCAGTCTTCTGCATGTAGTCAGCTAGTTTTCCCAACACCATTTACTGAATAGGTTCTCCTTTCCCCACTGGTTGTTGGTGGAGGCTTTGTCAAGTATGAGTTGGTTGAAGAATTGAGGTTTTTCTTCCAAGATCTCTATCCTTTTCTATTGTTCTAGAAACCAGTTCTGATACCATGACCGGGCTGTTTTGATTATTGTAGCTTTATAGTAGAATTTTTAGTCTGGAAATGTGAATGTGATACTTTCCCACTTTGTTTCTTTTGCTAAGGATTGTTTTGGCTATTTGTGGTCTTTAATGTTTCCATGTGAATTTTTGTATTGTCATTTCCAGGTCTGAGGAGAATGATGTTGGTAATTTAATAGGTATTGCATTAAATTTGTAGATCGCCTTTGATAGGTTGGACATATTAACAATGTTAATTCTACCAATCCATGAGCATGAAATATTTTTCCATTTGTTTGTGTCTTCTTGGATTTTTTGAGCAGTGTTTTGTAGTTCTCATTGTGAAGATCTTTCACTTCTTTGGTTAGGAAGATGCCAAGGTATTTCATTTATTTTTTGTGTGTGGCTATTGTGAATGGATTGTGCTTTTTATTTGTGTTTCTGTCTGTTTATTGTTGGAGTACAGGAATTCAACTTCTTTTGCATGTTTATTTTATACCCTGAGACTTTGCCTAAGTCTTTATCAGAGTAAGGAGGGTTTTGACAGATTCTCTTGGGTTTTCAAGGTATAGGATCTCGTTATCCATGAAGAGGGGTAACAACTTCCTCTTTCCTATTTGGATACCCTTGATTTCTTTTTCTCATCTAATTGTTCTAACTAGGATTTTCAGTACAATGTTGAACAGGAGAGGTGAAAGAGGGAAGCCTTGTCTTGTTCTGGTTTTCAGGGAAAATGCTTCCAATTTCTGCCCATTCAGCAGTATGTTCACTGTGGATTTATCATAGATAGCTCTTACTATTTTGAGGTATGTTCCCCGTATGCCTAGATGTTCAAGGGTTTTTATCAAGAAAGGGTGCTGGATTTTATCAAAAGCTTTTTCTTCATCTAATGATACAATAATATGATTCTTGTTTTTACATATGTTGATGTACTTAATTACATTTATGGTCTTATGTTTGTGAACCAGTCCTGCATCCTGAGGATGAAGCCTACTTGGTCATGGCGGATGATTTTTGAGATGTGTTGTTGGATCCAGTTCGCTAGAATCTTCTTGAGAATTTTTTTCATCAATGTCCATCAAGAATTTTGGCCTGTAGTTTTCTTTCTTAGTTGGATCTTTACCTGGTTTGAGTATCAATATGATGTTAGCTTCATAAAATGATTTGGGGAGAGTTCCATCTTTCTCAATTGCCTGGAATATTATCAGTAGGATTGGTATTAGCGCCTCCTTGTATGTTTTGTAGAATTCTGCTGGAAAATCATCTGGCTTTTTTGTGTGTGTAGTTTTCTTATGACAAAGTCAATTTCCTGGATTGTTAGTGGTCTATTTAGGGTCTCAATTTCTTCTTGTTTCAAATTTAGGAGGTTGTGTGTTATCAGAAAGTCCTCCATTTCATTTAAGTTTTCAAGTTTCTTTCCATACAAGTGTACCTAGTAATCTCTGATAATCTTTTGTATTTCTTTGGGGTCAGTTGTGACTTTTTCTTTTGCATTTCTGTGTTTATTTGGACTTTTTCTCTCTTGGTCAGTTTCGTTAAGGGGTCATCAATCTTGTTTATCCTTTCCAAGAACCAGCTTTTTGTTTTGCTTATTTTTTCTATGATATTTTTGTCTTCTATGTCCCATATTTGGGCTTTTATTTTGGTGATCTGAATTATTCTGCTGAAGTTAGAGTTTTGGTGGTTTTTTTTTTTCCAGCTCCCTTAGGTGACTTCCTAGACTGTTAACATGTGATCTTACCATTTTATTCATATGTGTTCATAGAGATATGAATTCCCCTGATAGTACTGCTTTCATGGCATCCCAGAAGACTTGATAAGATGCTTCTTCATTTTCATTTGTTTCCAGGAATCTTTTAATTTCTTCTTTGATTTCCATGTTGACCCAGGAGTTGTTTAGCATCATGCTGTTAGTGTCCATGTCTTTGTGGGTTTTGGGGGAACTTTGTTGGTACTGATATTTATTTTTATTCCACTGTGGTCTGAGATGGTACATGGCAGTATTTCAATCTTATGAAATTTGTTTATACTTGATTTATGACCGAGGATGTGGTCAGTCATGGAGTACATTCTATGAGGTGATGAGTAGAAAGTATAATCTGTGATTGTTGGGTGGAGTGTTCTGTAGGTATCTATTAGGTCCATGTGGTCAAGCAACAGGCTGAGATTCTGGATCTCCTTGTTGATTTTTTGCCTTGATGATCTATCTAGATGGGGGTTATTAAAGTCTCCAACTATGATAGTGTTAGAGTCAATATCTTTTTAAGATATTAAAGTGTACTTAGTAGCCGCTTTATAAAACCTGGTGTTCCTGTATTTGGTGCATATATGTCTAGAATGGATATTTCTTGTTGACGAGTTGAACCTTTTATCATTTTATAGCGTCCTTTTGTATCTTTTTAAATTTTTGATATCTTAAAGGTAATTTTGTCTAATATTAAGATTGTGACTCCTGTTTCCTTTTGTGTTCTGTTTTCCTAAAAATTTGTTTTCCATCCTCTAACTTTGAGTCTGTGAGTGTCCCCTCTGGTGAGATGAATCTCCTGAAGACCATATATTGTTGTTGTATCATGTTTCTTTATACAGTTTTCCATTCTATCCTTTTCCATGGTGCATTTAGTCCATTCACATTTCAGTCTGATTACTGAGATGTGAGAATTTATCCCTGTCATGAGACTCTTAAAGATTTTGTTATTGTTTGTTTACTTTTTTTTTAAATTTTGGGGTTGATTTTTGTGCTTGTTTTCAATCTTACCATCATGATGCATGCTTTATTGGTTCTTTGTTTTCTTGCATTATTGAGAGGAATGTGGTAGTTCTTTTTTTCTTTCTTCTGTGTTTAATATCTTCTTAAGCATCTCTTGTAGAGCTTGTATGAAGGCAGCATACAGTCTTAGGTATTGAATGTCTGGGTAGGAAATTAGCTGAGTAGGAAATTAGCTGAGTAGGAAATTCTTGGTTGGAATTGTTTGTCTTTGAGTGTTTTATAGATTGGGCTCCATTCTCTGTGTTTCTGTAGATAAATCTGCTGCTATTGTAATGGTTTTCCCAAGTAGGTAGTCTGACCTTTCTGTCTTGATGCCTTTAGGATTTTTTATTTTATATCTACTTTTGTGTAAGCAAATTACTATGTGTCTAGGAGTTGGTCTTCTTATTTGATGACTTGCAGGGGTTCTCTGTATCTCTTGCATTAGGACTGTCACATCTCTGATGAGATGTGGGAAGTTTTCTTGGATGATCTCTTGAAATGTTTGTTCCAGGCAGATCTCATTCTCCTTATCTGCTTCAGGGATACCTATCAGTCTTAAGTTTGGTCTCTTAATATGGCCGCACATCTCCTGAAGGCTTCGTTCCTTCTTTTTATGTTTCCTTTCTATGTTTTTAACAGATTGGGCTAGTCCAGATTTTGGTCTTCAGTTCTGAGATCCTTTCTTCTGCCTGGTTAATTCTGCTTTCCATGCTTGTCAGCTTATTATTTATTTCATTTACTGTAGTCTTTATAGTTTGCATCTCAGTCATTTGTTCTTTCATGTTTTCATCTTGCTTTTCTTGGTTCTTGTTCATCTTTTCCATCCATTCCTTGATCTCTGCATTTGTAGTCTGAGACCAGTCAATCTGGGTGCGCTTCATTGTTTGAGTTCCGAAGTCTGTATGCTTATGGACTATCCTCTTTGGACTTTGTGTGGTGCCTGTGGTTCTCCTTTGGTTTTTCTTCATTTGTGGCGGGTTTTTCTTTTGTCTTTACTCCCATTGCTCAGTGAGAAAGGGAGTAGTTTTCACTTTGTGCTCAACTCTCTATTCTCCCTTGAATAAAACCTCTGAACTAGTTCAATTTTGGGGGCCGGGTTGGAGCAGGGGGGCCATGATACTCACTCAGTTAAGTCTTAATTCTCAAGTCACTATATTTGATTTGTTAAATTATGCCCCCCAAATGGACTCTTTGTGTCTAACTGAGATGCTGAAGCTGAAGCAGAACAAGACAGCCATAGTAGGATGAGGGGCATGTCATGCACCCTGTGAGCTTGGAAAATATTTAGAAAATGTCATGTCTTATCTTTATGCAATACAATCAAATTAAAATAGACTACAACTGGAAATTCCCCAACTGATGACCAATTGACTCCCTAGAGTCAGACAACAAAGAGAGATTTGTGGTTTTAGGCTTTAAAATTGTCCAGTCAAAAATCCGTTCCTCCCTCCCCTGACTCCCTTCCTCAGCCTGGCAGTTTTTGCCTTTCTAATGTCCAACTCTCTAACCCCTTCCCAGAGTACACCTTCACTTGATCCCGAAGGCTACCTCTCTCATATCTATAGATACCTTTCAGAAAATAAAGCTCTGCTTTTCACTTCTGCAGATCTCATGGATTTTTGTTAACATTTTAATACTCTGAAAAGAAGCCTTGCATTTCTAGAAACATGACTGAAAAAAGTTTAAAAGATATTTGATTGACTGAGTGTGGTGGCTAGTACCTGTTATCCTAACACTTTGGGAGACTGAGATGGGAGGCTTGTTTGAGACTGGGATCCTGAGACCAGCCTGGGAAACACACCCTATCTCTACAAGAAAGAAAAATAAATTAGCCAGGTGTGATGACATATCTATAATCCTAGCTACTTGGGAAGCTGAGGCATGTGGACCCCTTGAGCCCAGAAGTTTGAGGCTGCAGTGAGCTATGGTCAAGTTACTGTACTCCAGCCTAGGTGACAGAACCAAACCCTGTCTGTATAAACAAACTAACTAACAAAAACTTTTTTTTTGAGTGTTGTTTTCTGGATCCAATGAAAGGAGCATTAATCAGCAAAGAATTCTCCCAAGAAGACCAATTAAAAAAAGAAACAACAACAACAACAAAAAAAAACCCTAAGCTCTAGAGACAAGCAAGTTATAGTAGGCTCAATAATGGCCCTTCCAAAGTTGTTCATGTCTAAATGCTAGAAACCTGTGAATATGTTACCTGACATGGAAAAAGAGACTTGTGAAGTGTGATTGGGATAATAACCTTGAGATAGGGAAAGAAAATTCTGTATTATCTGGATGAGCCCAATACAATCACAAGAATCTTTCTGAAAGGGAGGCAGAAGGGACAGATTCTGAAAAAAGGAGATGTGGCAACCAGAAGCAAAGATCAAAAAGATCAAAGAAGCAGGGAAGGATCGATGTTAAGATGTCACACTGCTGGCTTTGAAACTGGAAGAAGAGTTCATGAGCTAAGACATGTATGCAGCCTCTAGAAAAGGCTGAAAAGGGTAAGGAGATGGGTTTTTCCCTAAAGCCTGCAAAAAGAAGGCGACTCTACTGATACCTTGATTTTAGGACTTCTGGCCTCCAGAATTGTACAATAACAAATTTGTGTTGTTTTAAGTGACTTTGTTTGTGGTCATTTACTACAGGAGCAGTAAGAAATGAGTACAGTAGCCAACCAAAATTGTCTGCCGCTGGAATGATTAATCTTTGATACAATAAAACCTTGTAGAGTTGCAGCTGTTGTAGGGGAATATTGTAAGATTGAATTAGAAAATACTTCGGGAGAATGAGATGAAAATGCCCAGGGCATGTACCAGCAGGCCCCAAAACCTTTGAAAACAGAAATGGTAGTAGTAAACAAAGTGCGCTTCTTGGAGTAAATATTAGTGTTCTATTAAGCGCCTTGAGTTAAGACTGTAAATTGCTGTTTGCCACTAAAGCTGCTCTTCTCTCTCCTTCTCCTCCTTTTGAAGGTTTGTCCAATAGAACATAAAACAGTGAAGCTGGAAGCTGAACATTAACTTGACCAGCCCTGAGGTGAGCGGTGATTTCTTTCAGGTGTCAATCCTCAGCAATAGCAAGGGAAATATTCACCCGGGGCGAAATGAGTGCTTCTGTGAAAAAAAGAACGAGTGTTTTCTGAAGACTCTAACATTCTTTTTCCATGTGCAGAATTTCACCAGGCTTATGATGAATGCAAAATAAAATAGTTATACATTAAAAATCACACAGTCTTTTTTTTTAACGGAGTAAAGCTTCATTGGTTTGTGCCCTGACTGTAACTTCCTTGTTTCTTTCTCCCACCTCTAAGAGGTTAAAAGTCTATCCCTGTAGAAAATGGTGGTGGTCTTCAATGCAACCCAGATTTGAGTCCAGGGAAGAAACAAATCTTGTGTTCTGTATAGCAACATTTTGAAAAAAAGAAAATGTTTACTATCAATCACGAGCGATTCTTTTATTCCCAAGATGGTCATGGTCAAATAATTTGGGGGAATAAATATATTCCTTCTCTCAGGTACAGTTAATAAGGATTCTGCTGCAGATAACATGTACCGCAGTGTTAAGACACTACCTTCTTCCTACTTTTTTCGCTGCACATTACCCAATGATTGCCAGTTACCTGGGCTTCACAAGAGTAAAAATCATCAGATCAAGTGTGGTTACAGCAAGAACCCTTGTGTGGCTATCCCATCATCTCAGAGACACTTTTTTCCTGGTAGAGGAAAAGGAAACTTTGGGTAATTGTGTCCCACCATATCACTTTACAGTTGGAGAAGCAGGTCTAAAGAGAATAGGTTACGATTAAATCCTTTGAGTCCACTCTTCGGTTTTACTGACCACCTCACTCCAGTAACAGTCCGCCATCCCCACCCTCTGGTGCTATAAATGAAAGTAGCACAGAGGGCCAAGACTTCCAGGACCCTTCCACTTACTTGTCCAATCACGATCCCAACTCCAGCGAAAATCCTTGATGGTCATAACTGCCTAATTAAAATTTAAATGTGAAACAATTCCATGTGACCAGTGACTACTTTATTGGACAGCACTGATCTAACAAATATCTGGGGTTGGAAGAGAAGAGCTTCAAATCTCCATGGATCGATATTCTTTTCAGAATGGGGGAAGGTGAGGGAGGAGCGGCAGTTAGCTTTCCATTCTTCGTCTCCTATGGCAATAATTCCAAGATAGAAACTTATACTTTCTTAGATTTTAGCATGAGTCCACATACTCCTGATCTTTCACTGTGTGAGTGTGTCCATGTGCATACTTCCCAGGCTCCATAAATGCAGAAGACCGCAGAGTGACCCAACTGTGTATAGTACCTGAACTGTGGGGAAGGATGCTGTGTGATCACCACAGCCGGCGAGAAACTTGCCTTACTACCTTCTTCCTACTGTTTTTGCTGCACATTACCCAATGATTGCCAGTTACGTGGGCCTCACAAGAGTAAAAATCATCAGATCAAGTGTGGTTACAGCAAGGACCCTTGGGTGGCGATCCCATAATCTTAGAGACATTTGTCAGGGTAGAGGAAAAGGAAACTTTGGGCAATCGTGTCTTCATCACATCACTTTACAGTTGGAGGGGCAGGTCTGAAGAGAATAGGTTGCTTGTCCAAGGTCATGCACTCAGCAAGATAATAATGAGTGATTGCTCCAGAAGCATATATGCCTTCTGCATATAAGCATTTGTGCTCCAGAAGCATATATCTTCACTCCACAGTGTCCTGGAGTCAAGCTCTCTTAGCAAGGTCGTTTTCTCTAACCATTTGCAAAACTCACAGGGAATTTTGTTGCTCAGATATGAAGTATGAAACAGTTTCTTCTGCTGGCTCCACAATAAACTTTTTCTTTATGTCTTCCATTAGTACCACTAAAGTAAATATTACCCACTGACACCTCCCAGTCCCAACACTGCTACCAAATTAAAGGAAGATAGGAAGAGAAATTAGAAATTATTGTGTAACAACTACTGTTATGACTATCAGTTACACTATTGATAAATGAGAAGTTCTTTCTATAAATTATATCATTTAATTACATCAACAATACTATGAGATAGGTATTGTTATCCCCAATAGCCATGATAAGGAAGCAAAGAAACAGAAATGTTAAGTCATTTTTTCGAGTTCTCAGAGCTGGTACATGATGATGTTGTGGTTTGATCTGCAAGATAAATATTCCCAAAGCTCATTATTTTCCCATAGTGTGTTTGAGTATCTTAAATACCTTGACTTCAGGTCTTTCCCTTAACTATCTTCTTTCTAATTTTAAGGAGTGTTCATCCATCTTTGATTATACAGAGAAGCAATCCTTATTAATATTTTACTGACTGCAGCTGATGCAATAGATTTCCAATTTAAAGGAGTTTAACATAATTTCTTTAAAAATATTAGAGGGAAAAGAGAATTAGGATAAGAGCCAAGTCACTTTCCCCTTTCACCTCCATTCCTAACACAAATCACAAGCAACAACAGCTTGTTCTTGTTCAATATTGGGATTTGACAAGATCTATGGTCAAACTGAATGTTTCTGGAAGCAGAATTGGACACACAGTAATTAAGATCACCAGGGAATTTCTTTATACTGTATTATACTTGCATTCTCCAATTCTTTGGCCCCCAAGTAATGACAGAATATCGGGGGCAATTCTGTGGAAACTGACATGCACATTTTAAAATCTGTCTCTAGGGAATTCTAATTCACAACCTTATCTCGTCGAAAGGATCATTCCCAAGATCTTGAAGATTTAGGGTAAGTGACTTGTGAGCATTTCAAGCTCTAAGACAGAAAATAAAGAATCTTTCACTTTGCTCATTTTTACCAAATTGCCATTCACTTTATCAAGTTACCCTGATGATCCAACACATATTAGTGTATCAACTCCAGTCTGACTACCGGTGTCAGGTGCACTCAGAGGTTATGTCTGAAGACTAGAAGGAGCTGGATGAAATTCTAAAATGCTCTCATGACATCTATAAAACCTTTTCTTTTTCCTGAAAGCAAAGATTCTTAGAAAATTCACTTAACTGCTTTCTTATAAAAACCTGGTATGCATAAATCCATACCACTTTCCAGTGAAATAAACATCTTGACTGTTCTACTGGGAAGACATGTATATTTCAAGTTAAAAACTGCACTCAAAAGAGACAAAAATGTGTGTGCACGTGTATGTGTGTGTTTGTGTTTAGAAGGTTATTAATGTTCTATAAAGAGTAATCATAAAAATAAAAAGCAGTGCAGCCTCTCATTGAACATTCACAACATAGTTTATAACATTGAAAAATTTGGTAGAAAGTTAAATAAAAGATTAAACAAATTGTGATAAGTCCAGAAGATGTAATATTATATACTCATGCAAATTATAGTTATTATTTCTATATAACAATTTGGAAATATTGTAACATAGTAAGCAAAACAAATAGGAGATAGGATTGTATTTACCATTTGAATACAATTACTTGAAATATGTATATGGAAAGCAGATACTGAGCTATGCTAATTGCCAATTTATTAAATATAAGCTACATGCCCAGAATTGCATATGTCGTCTTATTTAAATCTTAAAACAATAGCTAACCATGATGACTTTCATGTTACAATATGAAAAGCTTGCTTAAAATTACTCAGTTATTTATTTTGATGCCTGTGATAGTTAACTTTATTTCTTTTTTTATTTTAAAGATGTGGGGCACAATTCAGGGTAACATATACAAACGTTGATCATGCAGGTACCCTTGTTGATCTTGGCTGGGTCACAGTATTCAGACATTTGGTCAAAGACTATTCTAGACGTTTCTGTGAAGTTATTTATTGAAATTTTTTTGGAGAGATTAACATTTAAATCAGTTGATCTTTGAGAAAAGCAAATTGCTTTTCTTTTCTTCTCAAATATTTGTATTTTTTAAAGTTTTTTTTCCCACTTTTATTTTATTTTAATCTATTTATTTATTTATTTTTGAGTCGGAGTCTCACTCTGTTGCCCAGGCTGAAGGGCAGTGGCACACTCCCGACCACCGCAGCCTTGACCTGCTGGACTGCGGTGATCCTTCCGCCTCAGCCTTCCAAGTAGCTGGAACTACAGGCGTGCACCACCACACCCGGCTAATTTTTGACTTATGGTAGAGACGAGGTCTCGCCACATTGCCCAGGCGGGTCTAGAACCCATGGGCTCAGGCAATTCACTCACCTTGGCCTCCCAAAATGCTGGGACGAGAGGCTGAGCCACCGAGCCCAGCCCCCACTTTTCTTTTAGATTCTGGGGTACAAACACATTTTTGTTCCATGAGCATATTGCATAATAGTGGAGATTTGGTCTCAGGTAGCCCATTCGCCAGATGGTGAACATTGTACCCCATAGGGAAAATTCCTGAACCCTACCCTTCCTCTACACCTTCCTCCTTATTGGTGTCCCCAGTGTCTATTATTTCCATCTTTGTGACCGACCATGTGGCTCCTGCCTGTGAGTGAGAACTTGCAGTATTTGGTTTTCTGTTTCTGAGTCAGTTCACTTAGGATAAGGATCTCCAGTTCCATCCATGTTGCTGCAAATAACAGAATTTCATTCCTTTTTTTATGGCTGTGCAGTGTTGGTGTATAATTACCACACGCTGGTGGGCACTGAGGTTGATACCATGACTTTGCTATTGTGAGCAGTGCTGCCATGAGCATTTGAGTATAGATATCATTTTAATGTATTGATTTCTTTTCCACTGGTTACTTCCCTAGTAAAGGGATTGCTGGGACAAATGGTAATTCAATTTTTAGCCCTTTGAGAAATGTCCAAACTGTTTTCCACAGTGGTTGAACTAGTTTGCAATCCCTCCGCAGTGAATGAGCGTGCCTCTTTCTCTGCAACCAACTATTGTTCTTGGACCTTCTAATAATAGCCATTCTGACTATTGTGGGGTGATATCTTATTGTGTTTTTTTATTATAATTTTAATATTTAATTGACTTTATCAAGCTAAAATTTACAATTTTGAGTGAAAAGTTGGTAAATTTTGACAAATGTATACATGTTGGAAAAAGCACCATA
This sequence comes from Carlito syrichta, assembly GCF_000164805.1. NCBI lineage: Eukaryota > Metazoa > Chordata > Mammalia > Primates > Tarsiidae > Carlito > Carlito syrichta. Next base: position 694,005 of record NW_007246703.1, on the reverse strand, counting down.
ATTTAGATATCTTGTGTTCCTATCCCACCTGTACACATTGCACTTGATAGGTGATTTTTCTTCCCTCTACCCTTTTCACCCCTCTCCCTTATGAGTCTCCAGTGTCCATTATAGCATGTTCTATGCCTTTGCATATCCTTAATTTAGGTCCCAGTTATAAGTGAGAACATGTGGTGTTTGGTTTTCTGTTTCTGAGTTCGTTCACTTAGGATGATCTCCAATTCCATCCAAGTTGCTGCCAAAGACATTATTTCATTATTTTTGATCACTGAATAGTATTCTGTAGTGTACATATACCACATTTTCATCATCTACTGAGCAGTTGATGGGCATTTAGGTTGAGTCCACATCTTTGTAATTGTGAATTGTGTTATGATGAATATGCAGATACAGGAGTCTTTTTAACATAATGACCTCTGTTCCTTTGGGTGGATGCCTAGTAGTGGACTTCCTAGATCAAATGGTAGAACTACTTTTAATTGTTTGGGAAATATCCATATCGCTTTCCATAGAGGTGGTACTAATTTACATTCCCACCAACAATGTATAAGCGTTCCCTTTTCTTTGCATCCATGCCAGCATCTCTTGTTTGTTGATTTTTTGATAATGGCCATTCTGACTGGTAAGGTGATATCTCATTATGGTTTTGATTTGCATTTCCCTGATAATGAGTGATGTTGAGCAGTTTTTCATATGTTTGTTGGACATTTGTAGATCTTCTTTTGGGAGATGTCTGTTCATGTTGTTTGTCCACTTTTTAGTGGAGTTATTTGCTTTTTTCTTGCTGATTTGTCTAACTTCTTTATAGATTCTGGATATTAGCCCTTTGTCAGATGTGTGTTTTGTGACTCTCTTCTCCCATTCTGTAAGTTTTTGTTTACTCTGTTGATTGTTTTTTCCGTGCGGAGCTTTTTAGTTCAATGAAGTCCCATTTGTCTATTTTTGTTTTTGTTGCAATTGTTTTTGGGGTCTTTGTCAAAAATTCTTTCCCTAAACCAATGTCCAGAAGAGTTTTTACTAGGTTTTCTTCTCAGATTTGTATACTTCTCAGATTTGTATAGTTTCAAGTCTTTTATTAAGTCTTTAATCCATCTTGAGTTAATTTTTGTGCATGGTAAAAGATAGGGGTTCAATTTCATTCTTCTGCTTATGGTTAACCAATTTTTCCAGCACTGTTTATTGAATCGGGTATCCTTTCCTCATTGCTTATTTTTGTCAGTTTTATAAAAAATAAATTGGTTGTAGAAATGGGTTATTTTCATTTCTCTATTCTGTTCCATTGTTCTTTCTGTCTATACGTGTACCAGTACCATACTGTTTTAGTTACTATAGCCTTATAGTATGATTAGAAGTCAGACAGTGAGATGCCTCTGCAATTGATGCTTTTGCTTGGAATTGCTTTGATTATTTGGGTTCTTTTTGGTTCCATATAAACCTCATGATTGCTTTTTTCTAGTTCTATGAAGAACAATGTCGGTATTTTGATCAAGATTGCATTGAATCTGTAGATTGCTTTGGGGAGTATGGTCATTTTAACAGTATCAATTCTTCCAATCCATTAACATGGACTATTCTTCTGTTTATTTGACACATCTACAATTTCTCTCATCAGTGTTTTGTAGTTCTCCTTGTAGAGATCATTCACCTACCTAGTTGAGTGTATTCCTAGGTTTTGTGTGTGTGTGTGTGTGTGTGTGTGTGTGTGTGTGTGTGTTTAGTATGAATGGAGTTGAGTTCTTGATTTGGTTTTCATCTTGAGTGTTGTTGACACATAGGAATGCTACAGATTTTTTTACATTGATTTTATATCTTGAGACTTTACTGAAGTCATTTGTCAAGTCTAGAAGCTTCTTGAAGGAGTCATGAGGATTTTCTAGGTATGCAAGCATTTCATCTGTGAACAGGAATAGTTTGACTTTCTTCTTGCTGATATGGATGCCTTTTATTTCTTTCCTTTGCTGGATTGCTCTTGCTAGGACTTCCAGTACAATGTTGAATAAGAATGGTGAGAGTGAGCATCTGTCTTTTTTCTGTTCTGAGGGGGAATGTTTTCAACTTTCTCAGTTAACTATGATGTTGGCAGTGGGTTTGTCATATATGGCTCTTGTTATTTTGAGTTATGTTCTTTCAATTCCCAATTTGTTGAGGGTTTTTATCAAAGTGATGTTGAATTTATTTGAATTCCTTTCCTGCATCTATTTCAATCATCATATGGTTTTTATTTTTGCTTCTGTTTATGTGGTGAAGCCCAGTTATTGATTTGCAGCTATTGAACCATCTTTGCATCCTGGAATAAAACATACTTATTCATGATGGATTTTTTTTTTTCATATGCTCTTGAATTTGGTTTGCTAGTATTTTCTTAAGGATTTTAGCATCTATATTCAGCAAGAATATAGGTCTGTAGTTTTGGGGTTTTGTTATTGTTGTATCCCAGCCTGTTTTTAGTATAAATGGTTATACTAATTTTACATAACGTGTTGGGGGTGAGTCCTTCCTCCTCAATGTTCTGGAATAGTTTCAGTAGAATTGGTAACAGCACTTATTTTTATGTCTGATAATATTCAGCTGTGAATTCATCTGGCCTTGGTCTTTTTGTTGTTGCAGTTGTTTTGGGGAGATGTTTTACTGTTGATTCAATTTTCTTGCACATTACTGGTTTATTCAGGGTATCTACTTCTTCCTGGCTTAGTCATGGGAGGATGTATATTTCCAGAAAATTGTCCATTTCTTCTAGGTTTTTCAGATTGTTCCCATAGATGTTTCATGGTTGTCTCTGGTGATCTTTTTTATTTCTGTGGTATCAGTTGTTATGTCACCTCTGTCATTTCTGATAGAATAGATTTAATTTTTCTTTCTTTTTTCTTGGTTAGTCTAGCTAGCAGTCTGACAATTTTGTTTATCCTTTCAAAAAAACAACTTTTTTATTCATTGATTGTGTGTGTGTGTGTGTGTGTATGTGTGTGTGTGTGTCCTCAATTTCATTGACTCTACTCTGAACTTTGTTACTTATTTTCTGCTGCTAGCTTTAGGTCAGATGGTTTTTGTTTTTCTAGTTATTCTAGGTGAAAGGTTAAGCTATTAACTTCTGATCTCTCTATCTTTTTAATGTAGACATTTAATGCTATAAAGCTTTCTCTTAGAATTGATTTTGCTGTGTCCCAGAGGATTTGATATGCTGCGTCACTATTTTCATTTATTTCAATGAATTTTTTTTTATTTTTACCTCAATTTTGTTGTTTGCTCAAGGTCATTCCAGAGCAAGTTGTTCAGTTTCTATGTAGTGGTATAGCTTTGGGAGACCTTGTTAGTGTTGATTTATAATTTTATTCCACTATGATCCAAGAAAATTTTTGGTGTTTTGATGTTTTTAGACTTATTGAGACTTGCTTTATGGCCAAGCATATGGACTATTTTGGAAAATGTTGCATGCAGATATGAGGAGGATATATATTCTGTAACTGTTGTGTGGATTTGTGAATGTCTGCTAGGTTCATTGGGTCTTTAGTACAGTTTAAGTCCTGTGTTTATTTGCTAATTTTCTGCTTCAGTGATCTCTCTAGTGATGTCAGTGGGGTGTTGAAGTCACCCACTATTATGTTATTGCCTTTGATATGTTTGATAAGGGCCAGCAGTGTTTGTTTCATGAACTTAGGCGATCTTGTGTTTGCTGTGTATATCTTTAGGATGGTTAAAACTTCTTGTTGAATTTCACCCTTTATTATTATGTAATGTTCTTTGTCTTTTCTTATTTTTGTTGTTTTTGGTTTAAAGTCTGAGCTATCTGAAATGAAGATGACTACTCCCACTGTTTTTTTTTTTTTTTGTCCATTCACCTGGTATATTTTTTTTCACCCATTTTTATTGGGTCTGTCACTCTCAGGTGGGTCTCTTGTAGGCACCATATTTGGTTCTTGGTTTTTTTTTTTTTAATCCATTTTACCTCTCTGGTTCTATTAAGTGGGGCATTGAGATCATTTACATTTAGGGTTAATGTTGATGCATGATGCTTGTTCCTGCCATAGTGTAATAAGTTGACTGAATTGAGGATTTGAATGTGTACTTGCTTTATAAGCACTGTGAGCTTTGTACTTATATATATATATTTTTTTTTTTTTGTGACAGCAAGAGTCATTTGTTTTATTTCCAAATTTAGAACTACTTTGGGCATCTCTTGTAGAACTGATTTAGTGGTGAAAAATTCCCTTAATGTTTGTTTTTCAGAAAAGGATTTTATTTCTACTTTATTTCTAAAGATTAGTTTGGCTGGATATAAAATTATGGGCTTTTTTTTTTTTAGGTTAAAAATAGGCTCCCATTCTTTTCTGGCTTATATGGTTTCTGATGAGAAGTCTGCTGTTAGTCTAATGTCCTTTCCTTTTTAGGTGATTCAATGCTTCTTTCTTAGTGCTCTTAAAATATTTTCTTTCATATTGACTTTGGAGACTCTGAAAATAATATGTTTTGGTAAGTTCTTCTTGCAATGTATCTTGCAGGAGCTCTTTGAGTCTCTTGTATCTGGATGTCTAGGTTTCTCTCAAGACCAGGGAAGTTTTTTAAAAGTATTTGCTTGATTATATTTTCCATACATTTTACTTTAACTTCTGCCTCTGGAATGCCTATGATTCATAGGGTTGATAACTTTATGTACTCCCATATTTCTCATAGGCTTTACTCATTCTTTTTTATTTCTGTCTGACTAGGTCAGTTTGGAAACCTGTCTTACATCTGAGGTCATTCTTCTGCTTGCTCTAACCTGCAGCTATAGCTTTGTACTGTTTTGTTTCTCCTCCATTAAGTTTTTTTAGTTCTGTTTGGGTTTGTTTAATGTTGTCAGTCTCTCCTTTCACCTCCTGAATTCTTCTGCAAATGTGTTTGTGTTAGTTATCAGCTTCTTTATAGTTAATATTCTGAATGTGTTACCTGACATCTCCGGGATTTTATTGCAGTTAGGTTATGTTATTGAAGAATTGGTGAATCCCTTTGGAGGGCCAACACTCTGATTTTTCATACTTTCCGAGTTGTTTCTCTGGTTCTTTCTCATTTGGATGAACCATGGCAGCTAAACTGAATGAGTTGCTTTGATATAGATAACCTGTGTATGTAAGCTTTCCCAAGTATTTGTTGTTATAATGATGTTGTAGGATTGTGGGTTGGCCCATTTCTTCCCGTGAGGCTAGAGTGGCAGGTGTCTTAGGAGGCTTAACTTGCTCCTTGGTGGTTTGTGTTAGTGTCACCAAATTACTAGTTGTGACGCACCATTCAATTTCCAGGTCAGCAGGTGGCAGCTATGGGTAAGAACTGGCTACTGTTGATGTGGATGGGTATTTACTTGATCCTTGTTTAATGACAGAAGCACTCTGTTGTCTCAGGAGTGAGTTCATCTGTGGAGTGCAAGTGCACTGTGATCTGTGCTCCTAGTTCAGCCCTGAGTATGGTCTGATAGAGCTTGTACTCCCAGTTCAGCCCTGGGTAAGACCTGTATAGGGTCAAATTGGGCAGACCCCCTATGGGTCCACCTGTGTCAGGCACCACTTTGAGGTAGGGCCTGGTGTGTGACCTCTGAGTGCCCAGAAGTATGCTTTGGAAAGGCGTTAGAGGACCTATGCTGTCTTGAGTTATTTGCTTAGGAGGGCAGGGTAGCCTAAGTTCCTAATTGAGAAGTAGGGGAGCCCCAGGTTTCTGAGACTATGTCTGGGCTTGGGCAGAACTAGCAGCCCGGCACCAAGAACTCTATCCCCAGGTGGAAGGGTATAGGCTCTTATTCCAGGTGATAGCATTAGGCATGGAATACAGTGGGGGTGTTCCATACCTAACTGCTTAGGAAGGGTGGAACAGCTTAGGCTAATAATCTGGGTGTTTAGAAAAGGGCGCCCCTGAACCTTGGTCCTGGGAGTGAGGTACATTTTTCCAACAGACTTGAGGGGCAGACTGTAGTACTTTGCAATGAGATCTGCAGCTTGATTCTGGGCCACAGAGCTGAGATTGGCTTCAAGCCTTGCTGCCTAGAAAAAAACCACAGGAGCAAGAACTGTTCTGCCACTCAGACTACTGATTCAAGGGCAGAAGGTGAGATTCCCTTCTGCTTATCTCCTGCCACATAGATTGCTTTTCCAGTTGTGTAGGAGTAGGGGTCTCTCCTTTTCCTCAGTGTTGCTGGGGATGCTACTCAAACTAGTCCGGGAGAGAGACTGGGGTGCTTAACAGTGCTACTTGCTGGAAAGTTCCAGGTTGCAAAGCTGACATTGGCCACGAGAAACCATGGTTATAGCAACTCTCCTACTCAGGATGCAGGGTTTAGAGCATGGGAGTGGGTCCCCCCTGCTAGGTGCCTGTTGTTTAGGCTGCTTTTCTGGGTGTACCTTGGTATTGTTGGAGCCCCTTGCCACAACTTCCCAGAAGAGTAGGGCAGGGTGGGATGCCCAGGCAGTGACCCCTAAGACTGATTTCCAATTGAAGATCTGATCCTGCAACCTACCTCTCTGAGAGGAAAACATGGCTTGTGGGGAGGGTCCCCTGCTGCTCCCAGCTACGGACTGGGACAAGTCCAGGTCTGGTTCCAAACCCTGGGATGATCTCCATGCTTCTAGCCTACTTTCGCCGTGGGAAGTTCCTCCCCCCACTCCAGAGTGAGCAGCCTTGTCTCTGGGCAGAAGCCAAAGTGCCTGCAGGGATCACTGTTGCTGAGTCAATGGACTAAGGTCGAAGATGATGTCTTCCTCCTGAACTGGATTTGGGAGAACACCTCTGACTTTACAAAATGTCTTTCCGTCTTCACCAACTCTTGGCCTCTCCCTGAGAAAGCTCCAGGGTCCCAGAGAACAGGGCATTCTCCCACGGCCTGAGTTAAACAGATCCCTGATTGGAAGGTTTGTCTCAGAGAGGAGTTTTCAGTCCTGCCCCATGTTTCAGAGTCACACTCGCTTTTCTCTGAAGAGTGCAATCACAAGGGCTGCTCACCCATCTTCTCCTCCCTGACATCTGGCATATCCTTTGCCATTCTGATGTACATCCATTTCCATTCTTGAATTGGGGTTCACTGTGGTGGTCTTTCCACACTGTTTCACAATATTCCAACTGGTTGTGGCATGCTCGAAAGCCTCTAATCTGGCCTCTTCACGAAGGTTCTTGCAACTTGATTTTCATGATGTGAGTGGAACTTATACAATCAGCTGAAGATTTAAAAAATAAAAATAAGTGAAAAGACTGGCTTGCTCAGGAGCAGGAATTCTGCCAGAAAGACATTCTTCAAACTCAAACGGCAACCCTTCCCTGGGTATGCAGCCTGCTGTCCTACCTTATGGGTTTTGGACTTGAAAAGCCTCAACAGTCAAATGAGCCAATCTCTTAAAAGAAATCTACCTCCTTTCTCTCTCGTTCACTTTCCCACCTTTCCTTCCCCAAATCACTTTCTCTCTTTTTTTCCTTCTCATCTGTATCTATATCCTATTGGTTCCATTTATCTGGAGAACTCTTACTACTATAAAGAAGAGCATAATCTTAAGGGTGAGCGTTCTAAATATATTCTGGAATTGATTCTTTAATCTAACTAAATGTAAAGGCAATAATGACTCTACTTCCAGTAATAAGAAAGTACTGATAGTGTGATAGAGCAGTACAAAATATTACTATTGAATACTTCTAATCAAATACTTATCAGAGACAATGTTCTGGATAACCACATATATGACACCTTTGAATATTTTTTTCAAACCAACAATTATAATGAGATTTGCTGGTTGCTCCTAATTTTATTAGATGAAGCAGGGGGAATAAAGTGTAAACTCAGGGGTTCAAATTCCCATCTCTAGTGCTATATAAATGGCCTAAAAACGTCTATGTCTTCCCTGAAGGAAACCATTGTCTTCTGTAGTTGCAGAGCTAGGATTTCTTTTTTCTTCTTCTTCTTCTTTTTTTTTTTGGGAAAGCAGGATTTATTGAGAGAACGGAAAAGCTCCCACAGAGCGAGGGGACCCGAGGGGGTTGCCCAGAGCTAAGATTTCTAAAAATAAAACTAGAAGCTCATCTTGTGAGTGACTGAATAATGATTCAGACTGAATTTACAGTTTCACAGGGTGTTTACTGTTAGGGTAAGGGCATCAAATGGGAAGGAAGGGGATCCTGTGAGTTGGGGTGTAGACATATGGGAAGTCCTTGGCAAGGTTGGGGACACCACGTCCCTGCATTCTGATGAGCCTTATTTTGCCAGTAGAAGCAACCACTCCATTCCTATCTGAGAAGATTAACCCAGCTTTGCTGGAGAAAACTAATGGTCCTCTATGAGGCAGTTTCCATGCAAGATTCCAATGCTGATTCTCCTTAGGGTTTCTCAAACTTCCCTATGCTGCTCTTTGCTGTGAGTTGACCCAAGTCCCAGCAGGCCCTTCACATGAGGAACAAAATGGGACCCATAAAGAGGTGTGCTATGCTCCAAAAGAACTACTTGATTTTTTTTCAATTTATATAGATAGAAATATCAGGAATATGTGTGGGAATGGATAGTAAGGATGTGGGATATGGCAGAAGGAACATAAACTTTAATCAGGCTAAATGGATTGACATGAGTTCACCATTCAGGGAATCTGGCTTAGATGTTACAGTTTGGAGACTTAGGACTCCAACAGTTAATTCAGGTGGGCTAAATAATGGACCCAAAGGTGGTCTACAGTCAGTAAACTTGAAATGTGCGTCCTGCCTTAGCACACTGTAGAGGAAGGAATTTACAAGATTAGGAAAATGGGACTGTTAGAGTGAATTTGTCACCTAAGACCAACTCACTCACACTGAGAAGGTCCCGAAGACATAGCTTTCATCAAAACTGTGAGAAACAGATTTGTAAAGGGGTTTTAGCATCCTTTAAGAGCTCTGTGACTGCTCTTCTCTGCAGGACAGAGCTAACAGTGAGAAACTACTGCTTCTGAATGGTAAACCTAAATGCAAGGAGAGTAACTGGATCCAGGGGTGACAGGGACCAAGTGACAGCACTCAACCAACAAAAGCAAGGTGATCACGGTTGCTGTTATGGACAGCAGGGATCAGTTCTCTAGTCCCGTGGCATAATTTAGTTAGCAGAGAGTTTGATCACATTTCTCTTCCACAAGGCATCATCACACTGATCCACAGCACTGATGGCATCATGCTGATTGGACCTAGTGAGCAAGGAGCAGCAACTACAGTAGACTTAGTTTACATTAGACTTAGATCTCTGTAGATTTCCTGGGTTCTGTCTCAGACCATCACAATGAAGCAAACATCTCAATAAAATGAGTCACACAGTTTTTCGTTTCTCATGCATATAAATGTCATGTTCACACTATACGGTAGTCTATTAAATGTACAATAGTCTTATGTCTAAAACAATGCATCTTAATTAAAAAATAATTTATTGATAAAAAAATTTGGACACAGAGATACAAAGTGAGCACAGGCTTTTGGAAAAATAGCGATAGCCCTGCTTGACACAGGGTTGTCACAATTTATAAAAAACAAATTATCTGTGAAGCACAATAAAGTGCAGCACAATAAAACGAGGTATACCTATATTGGTAAAATATTCACATGTCTGGGGTGGGAAATAAATATGACAAAAATTCTGATGATTTCTATCTCAGTGAAATATCTAAGTGTTTAGTAGTTGGGGCATGTCAAGATATCCCTTCCAGGATGAAGGATTAGTTGTTGCATCTGACTCATCCTATAACCAAAAAACGGGTACAATGCCTAGTGTACCTCTTCGAATATTAGAGCACACATATTCCTTATCTGAGTGTGTTGTTCCAGAAACTTTACTGAGTGACCTGAAAAAACTGCTGGTTTTAAGTGGGTTTCAGAACAAGAGAAGGTTCAGCAACAAATCTAGGCGGCAGTGCAAGCTGCTCTGCCGTTGAACCATATGGTCCAGTGGATCCAGGAATGCTTAAAGTGTCAAAGGCACATAGTGATGTTGTTTGGTGTCTTTGACTCCTCTGGGTGAATTCTGCAGCAAACCCTGCCATCCTCTGTGAATAACTACTCTCCTTTTGGATAACTACTCTCCTTTGTGGATAACTACTCAGCTTTGTCTTGGCACTGGACCTTAGCCGAGATCGAACACTTAACTATGGGCAACCAAGTTACCATGGGGCCTGAGCCTCCCATTGCAAAAAGGGCATTATCAGACACATCAAACCTTAAAATTGGGTATGCACAGCAGCATTCTGTCATCAAACAGAAGTGCATATACCAGAGGGGGCTCAAGCATGCCCTGAAGGCACAAGCAAGTTACACGAAGAAGTGGCCCTGATGCCAATTGTCCCCACTCCTATGACACTGCCTTCTCTATTCAGTCTGCACCTGTGTCTTCAGGAGCTCTCTGTATCAGGTGGCAAAGAGAGGAAAAATTCGGGTCTTATTTACAGGTGGTTCTTCACAATATGCAGGCACTACCTGGAAATGGACAGCAGTGGCACTATAGTACTTTTCTGAGATATTTCTGAAGGGTAGTAGTAAAGGAAAATCTTCCCAGTAGGCAGAACTTTGAGCCATATATCTAGTTGTTCATTTTTATTAGAAGGAGAAATGGCCAGAAATGTGATTATAACTGCTTCATAGCTTTTACCAATGATGTAGCTACATGGTCAAGGACTTGAGAGACATATGATTGGAAAATTGGTGACAAAGAAATTTGGGGAAGAGATAGGTGGATAGACATCTCTGAACAGGCAAAAAAAAAAAAAAAAGTGAAGATATTTGTGTCCCATGCGAATGTTCATCAAAGAGTGACCTCAGCAGGTGAGGATTTTCATTATCAAGTGGATAGAATGACTCATTCTGTGGATAAGAGCCTCTTGCCTCTTTTGCCTGTCATTACACTAACTCATTCCTATCTTTACCATATAGGCTCATGAACCAAGTGACTATGGTGGCCAAATGGAATATACACATGGATTCAGCAACATCAGCTTTTACTCTCCAAGGCCAACCTGGCTACCATGAGTGCAGTGTGTCCCATCTGCCACTAGCAGGAACCAACACAAAGTCCTCAATATGGCACCACAGCCAGCCACTCGGTGGCAGCTTGATGACACTAGACTGCTTTCATCATGGAAAGGGCAGCGCTTTGTGTTTTTCATACACAGTTTCCTGGTGGTTACATTTATTAATTTTACTCTCCAAATGAGAAAAGTACAGCACAGAAAAGATAAATGAGCTGCCCTTTGCCACCCAGATACAGATAGCAATATTTTCCTTTCTTGTTTACTCTCCAGTATCTCTCATTGATCTATCACTTCATGCAAGAATAATACTCTTTTTAAGTTTTGGAAGTTTATGTTATGTTTAATATGATCTAGAGTTAATCTTCCTTCATTATCCTTATTTTTCAGGAATTTTCCAGACATCTTTATAGGGCTTTTGTAAGAATGCTATAAGAATTTTGAAAAACTCCACTTCAAAAATGTGTTGGTGATTTTATTGCAGAAACATAAAATTTGTATGTTAACAGAGACCATTAAAATAGTTATTTTTAAAATACGATAAGACTTTTTGTGTACAATGAAGTCTTTATGTTTGTGCACCTATGACTCAGTACCATTATCAATATAGATCTTTTTTCAATATAGACTTTGTTTCAATATAGCCATTGTACACATTGTATGTTGTTTCTCTCCACTTTCTGTCTTTCTTTCTTTTTTTTTTTGAGTTGGAGTCTCACTCTGTCACCCAGACTGGAGTGCAGTGGCTACTCCTGGCCACCGCAGCCTCAACCTGCTGGGCTCTGGCGATCCTTCTGCCTCAGCCTCTGAGTAGTGGGAATTACAGGCGTGCGCTACCACGCCCTGCTGATTTTTTCTGATTTATTGTAGAGATGAGGTCTCGCCAAGTTGCCCAGGCGGGTCTCAAACCCGCGGGCTCAGGCAATCCACTCACCTCGGCCTCCCAAAGTGCAGGATTACAGGCTGAGCCACCGAGCCTGGCCTGTCTCCACTTTCTTATCGTCAGTCATAATGCAAATGTGGGTCTTTTCTTCCGTAATTTCTTCTAACTTGCTAATAAGTAAGTTATTAATTTCTCTATGATACATTTGTAGCAATTGTAAGCAATTGTCCTGAGTGTTTTTTTAAATCATTTGAATGAGTTTGCTCAATTGAATCTAGCAGGTGTTTCACATATACAGTTAAACCTCTGCAAATGATTACTATTTTGCCATTATTTTTCTAATTTTTGTGTTTCCCTCTTGTGTGGTAGTATTTGCTTGTAACAGCAGAGCCAGGTGAAATCATTGTGGTTATAATGGAAACCCATGTCTTCTTCCTGCCTCTAGTGGGAAGACTTCTAATGCTTCCTCATTAAAGCCTGAGGGGAGCTTTCAAGTTTGACATATTAAATGTGTTTATACACTACGTGCCTGTGTCATTAAAGAGGAGACAGTAATACCTAGCTCATGGGGTGTTGTAAGGATTAAAAGACAATGAATGGAAAGCACTTAGAGCACTGCCTAGCTTACAGTAAATTCTTTACAATGATGAATTTTCATGTTTATATGTCAGAGGTATCCAACTGTTTATCCCTCTGTAAAACTGCAGCCAAAAATGGCGAGTTAATACACACAAAACACTTGGAATTGTGCCTGATATATAGTAAGAGTTCATTAAATATAAGTCATTAAAATAATGCATTATTAAGGCATTTTATCAAGAATGGATGCTGATTTTTATTGAAAGCTTTTGCTGAGGTTTTGAAGACTATTATTTTCACTTTATCAAATGAATTAGGCTTGTATATATTCTAATATTAATTCTCCTGCTTTCATAAACTATTCTTCTTGCACTTACATTAAATGAACTGCCAGAGTTTTCTGCTATTTTAAGAAGTTTTAAATTCAATATTTTAAAAAGAAATTAATCAGCCGGGCTCGGAGGCTCAGCCTGTAATCTTGCGCCTTTGGGAGATTGAGGTGAGTGGATTGCCTGAGCCCGCGGGTTCGAGACCCGCCTGGGCAG